>NC_081181.1:149674594-149974594 GCF_029867415.1 Vicia villosa
AATTCTGAATTTGTCTTATGATTAAATTTAAAGATTTTGATTATTACTGTTATTGCAACCTAATGTTTAGAAATTTATTATTTTTAAGTTTGTAAATTTCTGAATAATCGAGACTTATAATAGTGGGAAAAAATCATAACTATATTTTATTACCTTTTCAAAATAAGAAAAAAAAATGTTAAAGTTGTATTGAAAAAATATGTTCATAATGATCTATCTAAACATTTTAAGATTTTAACACATAATTAATGAGTAGAAATATTTCACTTTCTGAAATATATTATTGGGGATATTATTCATGATGGCAATTTTTGTTAATCTTTTCAATTTCTTTAAATAATAAAAAAATTAATTCACCAACTCATATGGAAGAAAATGAGATCTACTTTTTATTTTGTATTGATATTTAATTTTATTAATTTTTTTTAGTTCTCATTTATTATTTTTTTATAATATAACATTATTCACGTAAATATAACATATCTTTCTAATTTAAAGAAAATAATCTAAAAAGAAGTATAATTTATTAAGATTTTTCATACTGTAAAATTTTATTTTGTATTTAACATAATTTTAAAGCATGTTCAATCATATAATTATAATTAACTATACTTAATCAAATATATTATTTCATTTAAAAAATTAAGGTAAAAATTTTAAACAAACCCGTGCAACGCACGGGCCAAAAATCTAGTTACTTCTTACCTTCAAATAGTTGAATCATGTTCATAAAATTCTTAGTTTCTAATATTACTAAGTCAAGATTATATATTGCGTCCAATTCCATTGCACTTTCATTTATAATATAACCTTGTTTTGTTTCTTAGTGGACCCCATTTAATAACATGTGGGTCGGTCATAAAAAACAGCTTTGAAATTGAAAAAAAAAACATGTTGTGAGATGAGGTGATACTATTACTCTTTCAACCCTATCTTTCTCTCTCTATTTCACTGGCCGTCCTTCATACTCCATTATCTATATAAATCCAAATATTAGTGTCTGGTCCAACCTAACATCAATCGGTCGAGATTGAAATTGAGATTGAGATTGGTTTCTGCAGTTGCGAACAGAAGATTTTGAAAATTTTTTAACTATAAAGTGTCAAAACAAAAAGCTCATAAGATTATTAGTATTTGATTTCATCTGACTCGGTCGGTTAGATTAGTCTTTGCAGTTGTAGTTATTACGCGTGCGTGTTGAGTGATGGGTTTTAGATCTTTTTAAATACCTCTCTTAGTACAAAACTCTTATTACAAAGTGCGAGAACAAAAGCTCACAAGATATTTGTTTGTGTTTTAAAACAAAACAACACGAACCTCCTTCTCTGTCCTTTGTTGTGTTTTTATATGCTATTCACACCATGTGCCAGTTATCATCATCAACCTCTTCTGTCTCCACTTTGTGTGAAAATAATAACAACCAAACAAACATATCCACAACCAAACTCAAGAAACCTGACATGTTTACACCATTGATCCCTAAATCCCCAACATTCAAACAACAAGAAACCCACACGAAAAATACCCATTTTTCTCTCGCCATCAATGAAGCCAAACACATTTCAAACATAGCATTGCCCATGGTTTTAACCGGCTTATTAATGTACTCTCGTTCCATCATCTCTATGTTGTTTCTCGGCCGTGTTGGCGAACTCGCTTTAGCAGGCGGATCACTTGCTATAGGGTTCGCCAACATAACCGGCTACTCCATTCTCTCTGGCCTCGCCATGGGAATGGAGCCTATTTGCGGTCAAGCTTTCGGTGCTAAGAGATTCAAACTCCTTGGTCTTACAATGCAAAGAACAATGATTCTTCTCCTTGTAACATCAATTTTCATTTCATTCTTATGGCTTAACATGAAGAGAATTCTTCTTTTTTGTGGCCAACAAGAAGATATAGCAAACGTTGCGCAATCATACATTCTTTATTCTCTTCCTGATCTCGTAGCGCAATCATTGCTACATCCTCTGCGAATCTATCTTCGAAGCCAATCCATAACACTTCCTTTAACATACAGTGCTACTCTGTCGATTCTTCTGCATCTTCCTATAAACTATTTTCTTGTTTCTGTTCTCAACTTAGGCATCAAAGGAATCGCGATAGGTTCCGTTTGGACGAATTTCAACCTCGTTGCGTCGTTGATTGTTTACATTTGGGTTTCTGGAACACACAAGAAAACATGGAATGGCTTTTCATCTTCTTGTTTCAAGGGATGGAAATCGCTTTTGAATTTAGCGATTCCGAGCTGCATTTCGGTTTGTCTGGAATGGTGGTGGTACGAAATCATGATTTTAATTTGCGGTTTATTGATTAATCCACATGCAACTGTTGCATCTATGGGTGTTTTGATTCAAACAACTGCATTAATCTACATTTTTCCGTCTTCATTGAGTTTCGGCGTTTCGACAAGAGTTGGGAATGAGCTTGGTGCTGAAAATCCACAGAAAGCAAAACTTGCAGCAATAGTAGGACTCTGTTTTAGTTATGTTTTGGGCTTTTCGGCTTTGTTGTTTGCATTTTCGGTTAGAAATATTTGGGCTTCAATGTTCACAAATGATCCACAAATCATTGCCTTAACTTCAATGGTGTTACCTATCATAGGACTTTGTGAGCTCGGAAACTGTCCACAAACAACGGTTTGTGGCGTTTTGCGAGGGACTGCTCGGCCGAAGTTGGGCGCGAATATTAACTTAGGATGTTTTTATCTCGTGGGAATGCCTGTTGCGGTTTGGTTGAGTTTTGTTGCTGGATTTGATTTCAAAGGTTTGTGGTTTGGCCTTTTGGCTGCTCAAGGTTCTTGTATGGTGACAATGTTGTTTGTTTTGTTTCGGACGAATTGGGAAAATCAAGTAGAACGAGCGAAGGAGTTAACATCTTCGGATTCGAGCGAAGAAGAAGAACAAGAAGAAGAAGAAGAGAAAGGATTTGTGAGTTCATGTGACACAAAAGAGTGTTCTGATTCATTAGTTTGATTGAGGGTTAATTTTTTTATATTTTACATTGAGGTTTAAATGATGAACAAATTCATTCTTTCTATAGAATTTTGTAGTAATTTTTTTATTGTAAACAAGTTAAGGAGAAGTTAATGATGATTAGATTTGAGGCTATAAGAAATTTTGGTAAGTTTTATAGATTTTAGCATGCATGTATGTAGGTTTGGGTGAACGAGTGATTAACCAACTTGAGTGATTTGAAACACAGATGTATGAACATATTAAAATCTTTGGGATCAACAACATATAGTTTTTTATTATTGGAAAAACTAGATTAACTAAGGTTTGTGTTAGAATAATCTAAAATTATGTTGTTGAAGGTATACATTATTTCTTGTCGTTCTCTATGTTTTTGTATGGAGTGTGCCTCCAACGCTATAGTTAAGTTTTAGTACTTGTCTCTCAATCCTTTTGTTAGAGAATATAAAACATTGTTGTCTGTCTTGAATTAAGATATTGGTATGTAAGAGACTTAAAAATCAGATTCATTCCATTAAATATATTACTACTACCTTACCTTAAACACTGTTCTTTGTCTTAAATGTTACCAATTGGACTCTTGTAATGTATTTGGATCTATATAAGACCAGCTCAATAATGAAAATATGATTTAATCTCTTTTACTAAATAAGTGGTATCATAGTTGATTGTTCAACTAAGAGACCGATTTCATGTGTCGAAACGTCTTTTTTACAATATGTCGCTAGACAACTTGTCCTATTAAAAAAGTGAGCATCAACGACTGTATAAGTGTGTGGGTGGAAAAACTTTCTACTTCAGGGGAGGAATATATAAATGGATAAACTCACTTAAGCGAGAAATTGTTCTGCTACAACTGGGAGTTAAAAGTATCATATCGTTTAAAAAACTATTGGTTAATTGTGTGTGTCGAATAAACTCACTTAAGCCGAAGATTGTTGTGCTATAATTGATAATTAAAAGTTTCACATTGTTTATAAAACTATAGGTTCGACTCTATGCCTAACTCTGTCATGTTAAAGCCTAGGAACTTTCCGAATTGACTTTAAAGTTACACTTCTCTAAGTTGAGCTTCATATTATATTGTCAGATCCTCTAGAACACACATGTTAGGTGTTCGTCGTACAACTCCTCAATGACGAACTTAACGATCATGTCATTCATATAGACCTTTAACTTTTTGTATACCTTTTCCATGAAGATTTTATTCATCATTCTCTAGTATGTTCCCTCGCACTTTGAGCCCAAAAGGAATGATGTTATCCCAATAGTTAGGTCTCTCAGTCATGAAGGTTGCCTTATCTCTTTCGCCTCGTACATAGGTATTTGGTTATTCATCCATTAATAATAACACCTTGTAAATAGGATTATTTCTACTTGTTTGTATATGTTCAAGAGTGGGTATGAATCTTTCGGGCAGGCCTAATTGAGATCTGTGGAATTGACGCATATTCTCCACTTCCCATTAGCTTTCTTGACCAACTCAACACTGGAAAACCATTAAATATACCTTGCTTTATATATAAAGTTGGAATCCAATAGTCTCTATAGTGTCTTCTTGGTTGCTTAGGTCTTCTCAAATGATTGTCACCTCCTCCGTTAAGCCACATAGTGAATAGAGGGGTCGATGTTTAACAAGTGGCAAGAAATGCTAGTGTCTATGTTGGTCATCTTGTCTAGAGAAACTACAAAAAAGTCGACATTAAATTTACGATACTGAATGATCCATTTCTTCAGTACAGACGATAACTCATCCTCTATATAGACTGACCGTGTGGGATTATCGTTGAGATAAATGATCTTAAAGTTTCCTTTTGGAATAATACTTAAGTTTTTTAATTTGACTTTCATCGTTGGGAGGAGCATTGTGTCGCACCATTTCATCTTCTTACACGCTAAGGTTAGCCATACTAACAACTTGACGAATCTTCTTCCTTTTTCTCTGTAAAGTGACGACGGTCACAAGGGATTTTTTTAGTATGGTTTTATGTAATAGGCGGGCTCTGTGCAGATCAGCCGAAATGACAATTAGTTTTCCTACATCATTGTGACATTACATCTTCAAATGGGCCGAAGAGGCGACTGCATCTAATACCCCGAGGAAAGACCTCTCAAGGATTTTGTTGTAGAGGTTTTCACAAGGGATCACGAGGAAGTGCATGTTCACATTTCTGTTTTCATCCCCTTCCCTCAAAGAGACTAACATCTCGATAGTTACACATGGAAGAGTTAAGGAATCATTAAATGCTAACATATTTCTGTCTTAGTGACTTTAAATCTCAACCGTGTTACCCTAATCTCTTGAATATTCCAATGTGCATTAAACTGTAGGAGATCTCATCAGCAATGAGTATTTCTAATTCCTATTTATTTACTATGGTGATGGTTATGACAACTGAATTTTTCGCATTATGAGTCTCATCCACTTTCTCCCAATCGTGAAACCCTAAAATAGATTTGTCATATTTTTGTCATTCGCCATTAATGAATTAATGGAGCTTTGTAGTGGACATTCTTTCTCAATAGACGACCCATCGTTGATTGAATTAATAGAGAGAAAAATGAGAGGTCTTGAGGTTGAGAAACATGTGGTGTCTTTGCAATAGGATCAGTCACCATCATCTTCTTTGAGTGAGCTCGCTGTAGCAGTTCATAATTTTTAAATCAGAGAGATATTATCGTGGAATTCCTAAAAATCAGAAGTCGTTCTTATATATGGTGCAATATTTATATTAGGGAACAAGAAATGTATGGTAGTGATGTAATAGAGTCTTGGGGCAGCGTAGTAAGTTTCTGGTACGTAGGAGACGGGGTGGAACTGCAAGGTTAGCACTCTAATAATCAAGTTAGTGAATGAGTAGTAAAAGAGTAGAGTAAGTTATGGTTAGAATCTATCTCACGTCTCACATGGAATGCCTTATATATGAGGTACATTTATAGACACACCATGCTTCTCGCCGTGAAGCATGGAGAACCGTTAAATAGTATATAATTGTGAATAAACGTCTATGGCGTGGATTGAATGCGAGCTTTAAGGCTATAGATGCATTGCACATTTAACACCTTATCTTATAAATAAATTAAAATTAATCATTTTAATACCTACTTCTTTCATGTTTCTTTCTTCTCATGTGTCAAAATAATTAATTCTAATTGAATGACCGTGTAAAATAGTTTTATACTGTTAGTGTATTTCAAATAATCTCTTTTTGAATTACTTAAATGTTGTATTTTATTAAATAGTTATATAATGAGATATTTAAACAAACCACTTCAAACCAGTGTTTTAAAATTCAAACAGTTTCGGTCGGTTGGACAGGCTAGACCATGAACCTGATGGTAGATCGGTTTAGTATGGTCATTAGACTATAGTTGCAATTGATCCAGTGAGAATTGGTGTGACCTGACCCGTTTATCGGTCATACCAGTGAATCAGTGAGTTTCTTGATTTGACTGGTTGATCTTTTTATGTTTATTTTTTTAACTTAATTATAATTTTGATTTCTCTATTTTCATTTTTCACAGTTTTGGTGCTCCGATTTTAAAATCTAATTTTATTAATATTTATTATTATGTAAATTATAAATAGTGTTAAAATTATAATAATAATAATAATAAAATTTTGTAAACTTTTAAGAATCAGATTTGAAACCTTTTAAAACTATTAGTGTTCTGGACTGGCCTAATGATTGGTCCCCAATCCACTCTTGCTCACAAGGCGGCCCAAAAGCCTTGGTCCAATCACCTAAGGTCAGTAGGAACGCCATCTCACCTTCTCCACTGTCGGGCTCGCTCCCCCTTCATGTTGAGGACAGCTTACCATCACTGAACTCGACCAAATTAGCCTCCGCGCCAGCAACAAGGAAGACATCCTGCTCCCCGTCGAGGAGCAGAGTAAACTCTGCTCGTTAAGCGTCCATGTCGACCAGGAACATTCCTTTACCCGACCAACGGTTAGTTTCGGACAGCCTCCCAGGATTCATAAGCTTACAACTAGGATCCTAACAGTCACGCGTTTTGGGCCTAGATCCGCGATCCAGCCCAAAACGTGGACCAATTGCCAAGCGTTATGGGACAATATAAAAACTCTCTCATTTGAGAGAGTCAGGAAACACAATTTCTAAACCTTGAAACACTAAAACGTATATGTGCTCCTACTTACTTGCTCGTCGGAGTGTCTTGTAGGTACACCCCCTCATCCTCTTCATCAACACCATGCAGACGTCTCTGACCCACCTTTTAGTTCTGATCATCTTCCAGATCAATTAGAGTTATAGTTTTGCCAACTGTATTATAGATTTTTTGGTCAAGAGAAGAGAAGAGAATTATATATTTTACAAAATAAAACATTTTATACAATAAAATAATATAATAAATTTAAAAATGAATATTATAATATAATAATATTATAATTAACCAAAATTTTGAAAAGAAAATTTGTCATCAAACAAAAATAAAATTATATTTTTACATTATTAAAAGTCATCTGATTCGATCAATGATTCACTAATCCGACCAACAATGTAATTACTCAATGGTGCGATTTAAAATCATTGCTTCAAACCCCCAAATAATGATTCTAAAAAGGAAAAGGTGACGGAGAAAATGCCAAAACAGGAAGGAGAAATAAAAAAAACAAATACAGCTCGTGTGTTTGAAAAGGTAGAAGAAAAATAATGTTTGATCCATGCCGTCTTGTGCGGATAAAATGGTTGGTGGACAGTGGGATTTGCGCGTTAATTAAACTAGCAGCTGGAGACTTCTGTCGGTTGTTTAAGTACCAAAATTGACAAATCCTACTTTCATTAGTCTCACTTGACCCCTTCAGGTGTCCCTTTTTTTATTATAAATATTCCATATCCAAAAAAATTGACGTGTTCTTTATGGAAAACAAATTTAGAATGTTCTATGGCTTGGTTTGACCAACTTAATTTGCCTCTAAGATGTGTCTTGTATTTAGTGAAAGTTATGACTGTGGTGTGTCTACACTTTCTTTAGGTTAGATATTTTAATTTACAGTTTGACAATTCAAATGTATCATGAAAGTATCTATTCGCTAGAAAATAAAGAAAATTATTGTGAAATGTTTAAATTTTACGTAGACTTTTCTCTTTCTAGATGTATTGTTGGTATGCAACAAGAGAAGATAAAGATTGTTTTGACTAAAGAGGGTGCAAATTAAAAAAATATATATCTTATACAGTTATTGTTGATTAATCTTGAGAAAGAATTATTTATATTGGGTCAAAAATTTACTTAAAAATTTAGAAGTCTCTCAAACAAGTGAGAGACACCACATATTCATCAAAAATTTTAAGGCAACGGATGTATGGATCCTCACTTATAATGTTCAAACTTTTTCAAGCAATGTAGGACTTTTACAACTAAGACTTGTTTCTCAATAATCTCTCCCTCAAGTGTGAGTCCATCCACTATGTTTCCTCTCAAGTGGAAGCTCTTTCTTCCACATACTTGTACTGTCGTTGACAAACACTCTTACCATGTCACAGACACTTCAACAGGACACGCTGCCTGACCACTACTTTGTCAAGAAGACTTACGATACAAGAAGGTAGTTCCTTACTCAAACCAGACTCTAATATTACTGATGGATCATCATTGAGGGGGGAGCATTCACATCGGGTCAAAGACTCGCCTACAGGTCAAAAACTCACCAAAACATATGAGAGAGACGCCATATATTCACCAAAAACCTTAAGATAACGAGTGCATGGGTCCTCTCACTTATAAAATGCTAAACCTCCACTTTTCCAAGCAATGTGAGATTATACAACTCACAATTGTTTCTATATAGTTATGTCTTGTAGAAGAAGGAATAATTGTATTATCGCAAATAATATTAGAGTGAAAGAGGTTAAGGGTATGTTATCTTTGATGCCCAATATGCTTTTGTGAAAGGTTGACAAATTTTAGAGGATATTGTTATAGAGAGCAAAGGGGCATATGATGTAAAGAAACGAAACAATAGTTAATCATGTTAAAGTATATTTTAAGATGACTTATGATTACATAGATTAGCAGTATTTGGATGATGTAATGGAAAAGATGAGATTTCTAAGGAGATATATACATTGGATTATGGAGTGTACCCAATCTCTTTCAACATCAATCCTTGTTAAAAGAATTCCATTGGAAGAATTTATGAAGAAGAAAGGTCTCAAGCAGGGAAATCCATTATTATTGTTTTGTTTTTTAGTTCAAAAGAAGGCCTGAATGTTATGATGTACACTTCAGTAAACTTTAGTATTTTTAAAGGTTATAAGATCAGTACAACCTCTTATTTCAAAGTTTTCCCCTTAGAATTCAGCGACGACACTTTAATTTTATGCCATAAGAGTTGAGAAAATATTATATATGTGAAAGGGATTTTGATACTCTTTAATGATCTCAATTCTCAAGGTTAATTTTCATAAGAGTTTCTTGGTGAACGTTAATGTTACATATTTGTGGCTGGTGAAGACTTCAGTGGTGTTAAATTGTAAATATGGCTAGATTTCATTTCTATAACAATGTCTCATAATTTAGGAAAATCTTCTATAGTATTTATTCAGGAATCCTATGTTAGAGAGAATAGCAAACTTTTCGAAATAGAAAAGCAAAAACATATATGTACTGTGTCGGTCAAAAGGACCAATAACTATGGCTCAAAGAGCCAACTGATCTATTATGTTACTCATACAGCAGGTATGATACCCTAGTCTAGAGTGTAAATGATCTAAATCCAATATCCATCATACAAATCTCCATATTCCACACCTAAAGATAGTCAAGTTGTTATAATCGTCCCTCATAAAGCACAATATATTTTAACGAGTGCCTTTCTAGTAAAAGTGTCCAAGATATGGATGTAAATTTTGACATGACCAGAAGACAGAAAGTGGTTTTTGATTGTTTCCATGCAGCACATGCTTAATATTTTCTCCTCGTTATCCCTATTGATGGTCTTGGCCAACATATGTCCCCAATAGAGTATCGTGCCATCCTTAACTACTGACTTATAATTTCCTTATTGTCTACTATTTAGTGCAAAGCGTGCTTGGATACATTTGGGGAACATACAGTTCATTGTAAGAAGCTTTTAGGATTTAAATACTGACATGACTTTGTTAGGAATGTCTTATTTGATATATTTCGGCGTGCCAGGGTATCTGTAAATAAAAATTCTCTTGTGAATTTCTTTACTGACCCACAAGAGGGGAAATCTACACTTAACACTCGAGACCGAAGAGGGCGAGGAGTGGCCGTTGAATTCACATCGAAATGAGAAAAATCCTAAGGTTGTGCAGGAATAGGACTGCATGGTTGTAGAAAGGCTTATAAGGATTGATTGAACAAATTTCATCTTCTTTTGGGTAGCCTAACCAATAAGAATTTCATAGTTAAGCATGCTTGACTTGGAGTAGTATTTGGATGAGTGAGGGAAGTTTCTCGGAAAATGTGTGAGTGAGGATAAAATATGATGAAAAGACTCATGTTGGTTTTTGGAATCAGTTGATAATCTTGAAAGCAATCTAGGGCGTTACAAATGGTATCAAAGTCAGACCTCTCCCAGTACGACGTGGTTCGGGGAAGAACCAAACGGAAGTTGGTGGACATGTAACAACCGAGACCGAAGAGGGCGTGGAGTGGTCGTCGAATTCACATCACAATGAGAGGGATGTTGAGGTTGTGTAGGGATGGGATTGCATGTTTGAAAGAAGGCTTACAATAATTGATTGATACTAATATAATACTCCCTCCATCTCATATTATAAGTAAATTTCACCTTTTTAGATTCATTCAATAATTAATGTATCTAGTCTGTATACAGACTAGATACATTAACTATTGAATGAATCTAAAAACGTAAAATTTGTTTATAACATAGGACGGAGGGAGTATGTTTTTATTCTCCTCAAGATTTTCCCCCTAAATAGATCCTGTAAAACTCTAGGAAAAGCATATTATTGGTCTATTTCAACGGTCTTTTTATTTGAATTTATCTCCTGACATAAGTTTGGTGATGTTATTTTAACAATATTATCAAAATAGTTTATGATATTTTTTCACAAATTTTTTTACTATATTTTTTAAAATTTTCTAAAATTATTATGTAAACATTATAAAAGAAAAACACTTATTTTAATAAATATTCGTATTATAAAATACAAATAAATTATATATTGAAACAAATCATTATTCTACTTCAATATCCCTACTCCAACTCAATCAAACACTAACTTAAACTTCAAAATGTTTGCGGATATCATCCAAATCATATCTTATTTTCATTAATAGTTCAACCATCCTTTTCGGTTAGTTGCTTTTTAACCCATTCACCTAACGGCCAAGGCAACCTTATATATAACCCTTTAATTGTATAATTATTAATTCACACTTCATAACTTTATTGAATTCATAAGTTGGTTGATTATTACAATGCAAAACACAACAATTTATAGTATTATATATATAGACAATTATTCCTTCCCAAGTACTCCTACTGTCTAAGCGACATGTGGAAGATAGATTCTTGCATGTTTTTTTCAATAATAATTTAAAAGAACCATGGTTCATGATTCCATTAGTGCTTCTGGAAAAACTAATTAATTTTGAAGAAGATTAACAAAGAAAAAATAAATATTATTTTTAGATAAGTTCTGCTGATTGGCCATCCAACAGAATCGGTTTTGAAAAGACAGAGGTCCTTGCCGGCTTCGTTAGCTATGTATATATAAATATGTAAGTGGCATTAGACTGTCAACTAAGATTCCAAAAATAATAATTAAAGCATAGTTAAAAGTCTTTTTTATTTCTACGAGATAAAAATACTATAATCAATTTTTTTTTTATTTTAAAACGATAACATGCATGAATAATTGTAAATGATCTTATTTTATGTTAGGAAAATTTCTTTGCCAACCTCCCAACCTTCTAGCTCACCTCTGGTGAAAAACCCAGAATACTCCTGACTTCGGAAATGAACTTCCGAAATGCAAGAAAAAGGTGTTTTCGGAGATGCATTTCCGAAAGCGCTTTTTTTTTTTTAAAAATTTGACTTATTTCGGAAATGCACTTCCGAAAACAGCATTTCGGAAGTTCATTTCCGAAATACTGCGCGTTTTGCAGATTAAGCAAAACAGCCCCCTCCCCCAAATCATTTACCCTAATCTTCTTCAAACTCAACCCCAAAGAGATTTTTGTGCAAACCAGTTCCAAGCTACCTCAAAGGCTCCATCTACTTGCTCTATTACATTCTAAAGTCCTCCAATCTATTCAATAGGTAAGCATTTTGATTTTAAGATCTAAGATTATAATGTATTTTAGGGTGTTTAGAAATAGCAAAAAATGTATTAGGTTAGGTTTATACTGATATTTAGGATGTTTAGAATGTGTATACATAGGTTTGAATTTTGATTTTGGGGTCTGCCATTGAAGGTTGCAGAAAAGCTCTGCGCAGGGGTGTTTCGGAAGTTCATTTTCGAAAACACCTCCATCCCAGTTTCGGAAATGAACTTCCGAACTGTATCAGAAGTGCAATTTTTTTTTTGTTTTTTCATTTGTCTCGCATATTAATCGATTTCGATTTCGATTGTTTACAGGAACATGACAGGGAACCAGCCAGCACGCATCAGACAGGGGAGGGAGTCCCAGACTGCGTCGGCTAGACGCGAGCGGGCGGCGGCGCAGCTGGCGTCGACAGGCGGGCGGGGCCGGGGACGCCGTGTGCGCGTTCAGCAGGACTTGGTGGAGAGTTCATCTCCTTCGGGCTATAGGAGTAGGCTGGCTCGGGTATCTTCTTCCCGCCAGCGAGAGGAGGAGGATGATGATGAGGAGGAGGAGGAGGAGGAGGAGGAGGTCATACCGGATGTTGACCCTCCAGTCGGGGAGGAGGAGGAGCAGGAGGAGCAGGAGGTGGATAGCTATCCGGGAGGGCCTTTTGACACTTCCCTGCTGATTCACTACCAGGATCACGTCGCTCGGCGGATCTGGGAGGGAGAGGTATTTTTTTTAACTTAGCCGTTTATTTGTCACCATTTTTTATAATTTTACCGTTTATTTCTCGCTTATTTGTTTTTTTTTGTAACAGGAGAGAGAGCCATTGAAAATGGTGAACCACTCCAGGAAGATTTTCGGTCTGTTTAAACCAGCAGCTGAGTGGTTTAACAACCATGTGCGAGGTTCAGGGCTCAGCGGGCTCTGCATGACGGGGTACACCACCATCAGCACCGGCATGCAGGGGGCATTTGTGGAGCGCTGGCACAAGGAGACGTCATCTTTCCACCTGCCGGATGGGGAGATGACGATCACCTTGCATGACGTCCAGTGTCTTCTCCACCTGCCTATTAGGGGGCCGCTGTTGACCCACTCCAAGATCCAGAGGGTGGAGGCCATTGAGTGGATGACGCTCTATCTGGGCATGGAGGAGGAGGTTGCTCACTTTGAGTGCGCCACGACTTGTGGGCCTCATGTCCGGTTCACTACACTGAAGATCTATTTTGAGTTCCACCTGGACGCGGCGGCCGAGGCGAGGAGGCGGGTGACGAGCTATTCACACAGTATCACCGCGGCTGCGCTCTCCGGTGCTGGTACATGCATGTGGTAGGCGCTGCATGCTTTGTGGACAAGAGCGCCAGGTACGTCGACGTGACCTACCTCCGCTATTTCATGGACCTGGATACCGTTCACCAGTGGAACTGGGGGGCAGCTACTCTGGCATATCTCTACCAGAAGCTGAATGAGGCCTCCAACTGGCGGACGAGGCAGCTGGTCGGATCCTGCACTCTGCTTACGGTACGTTTGATTTTAACACATTCTCGTATTTATTTATTTATTTATTTATTTATGTTTCGTATTTAATTTTAATACATTATCGTATTTCTGTTTCAGAGCTGGATCATCTCCTACTTCTCCCGCATCCACGGCTTCCACATCGATCCTGAGTATGTGGACCCCATTCTCCAGAGGGGGAACGATGCGGTGGGACCATACCGCCTGTACTTGGACCGCACGATGCACGACGACGTCACTTGGAGGCCGTTCGCCAACTACGCTCAGATTGTCCCCTTCGACGGGGTTGCTTTATATTCAGGCTGGTTGGCATGCGGGACCGGCATCATGGTTCGGTATCTCCCGGAGCGGTGCATGCGTCAGTTCGGATTCGTGCAGATCATACCCAGGTCACCCTTCGAGGCTGCTCCTGACACAGTGACCAGAGTGCAGCTCACTGCCATATGGGAGCATTGGGAGGATCATGTGGTACCGCTGGAGTACCGTCGCATGCGGGTCACCCAGGACTGGCACAGTGTGGAGGGATACGTCACATGGTTCTACCGGGTGTCCCATCCTCTCTTGAGACCCGACGTTCCCGGCGCTCCTAGGCCAGCACACGAGGAGATCCTGGAGAACCAGCAGGCCGAGGATGATCACGCCATTGATCTCATGCCGATCTGTCAGCGGATATCGATGATTGGGCGGGACGCGTTGGATCGAGGTATCGTGGAGCGGGGCGGTCCAGAGGCAGTCGCGGTGATGGAGATGATCGTCCTTGATGCGGACCGTGCGGCGACATACAGGCGGCAGAGGAGGGCCCAGGGTGAGAGGGTTAGGCACACCCAGTAGAGGTCGGGTTTATTTATTTTTTGTTTTCGGATTGTATCTTTAGCACACTATTTTTATTTGTTTCGGTTTGTATATATTATTTTCATCGGATTAGTATTTTTTTTTGTTTATTTATCATATTAGTGTTTTCAGTCTATCTATTGTTTATTTTATTTGCCGGTAACGTTTAATTAAAATGCGGTTGCGTTTAAGAAAAAACATTAAAAAAAAACACAGTTTCTGCATAATTCGGAAATGAACTTCCGAATTCACCCCCCATGAGGTGTTTTCGGATGTTCATCTCCGAACGCACCCCCCATGAGGTGTTTTCGGAGATGAACTTCCGAATCAAGGAAATTTTTTTTAAAAAAAAGCGCTTCGGAAGTTCATTTCCGAAGCAGGGGTAGTTTGGGAATTTCGCTGGAGGTGACCCCCCATAGGGAGGTGGGTAAAGAAATTTTCTTATGTTAGAATTTAGAAAACATATTAAAAAATGTTACAGAGAATCATCCAATAAAAAACATGTACCAACCAGTACAGTTAGAATGTTGCACAAAGATAAATATATATATATATATATATATATATATATATATATATATATATATATATATATACACACACACACTACAAGAAAACTGGCAATTAGCCAGGTGAATTAGCCAGGTGAAAATTACCTCGCAAATAATAGAACTTGCGGGGTGAAAATCATTACGCAACAAAATTTTTAAAAAAAAAACAATTTTCCACCTTTTCCATCTCGCTAGTGAGGGAGGGAAATTTAAATTTTTTTAAAATAAAGTTGCGAGGTGAGTTGTACCCGGCAACTATTTTGGGGGAAATATATTTGGGTAATTATTGATGGGTCAGAGATGGCAGGGGAAAGTATGGGTCTCAACAGTAATAAAAGTTGCGGGGTGTATTCCATGTTGCAAGTTGTGAGTTTGCGGGGTGCATCCCACGACACAACTATTTTTTGAAAAAGTGGATGAAAAGCATTGATTAGGAACAGAAGAGCAGGTAGACGTTCTGATCAATTCTGACAATAAATGTTGCGGGGTGATTTCCACCTCGCTAGTTGCAATGGTCATAACATTTGCGGGGTGATTTCCACCTCACTACTTTCCTTTATATACACCCAACGCATTCTTCTTTTTCTGCATTCTAGAAAATCTTTATCTCTTCATCCTCTTGCAAAACAGTCTCAAACCTTCAATGTATCTCCAAAATCTTAAAATCTCAACACAAAATAAAAACCCCAAGTTTTCAAATTTATTGTTGGCCTTGGATTTTGCTCTCATATTTTCATCATTTCCATTTGCAAAGGTTAATGATATGACAGAGAAAGTTGTGCTCTTGTTAGTTTAATATGAACAATGCAAGACAACAACAATGCAAGACAGTTCATTTCACTTCAGGAAGCAATCTAAGCGCCTTGGAAGAGCTCTTTGGATGAAAAATTTCAAACTCTTGTGAGTGAAATTTCTTCCTTAATATAAGGAGTATATATTTGGAAAGTACATTTTTTTTTGAATATTTTGTTATTAGGATTTTTTTTGAATATATATCTGAAGTATCAAAAGTTCTTAGGATTTTTTTTTTTGAATATTTTGTTATTTTAACATATAAATTGATTGTATGAATTAGTTAGATTGGTATGAACTGTGTAGAATAATTTGTACGATAGCAATAATTATGTTTAGATTTGTGTAGAATATGTTAGAATTTTTTTTTATAGAATTTGTATGATTTTATTATGTATAATAATATGTTGAAATAAAAGAATAATGAAGAAAATGGAAACAACCAAGAATCTTCGGATCCGGAATAAATGTCATTTTAAATGAAAATATTTTGGATTAATTATAAATTTATCTAATTATGAACTTTTTAAAATTAAATTTGAAATTAAATATTTAAAATTTATTATAAATATAGCATTTTTAAATGTTTCTGAATTTAAATTATTTATTATATTTATATTATTCTAAATATTAATTTAATATTTAGAATAATATAAATATTTTTTTTTTTGGTATATTCAAAAAATTTGCAAATATTTCAAATTTCAAATTTTGCTAAGTGTTATTCACCCCGCAATTTTCTGCAGTCTGTGGTCCCTGCTCTGCTCTGAACTCTGTGCATAACTGCTCTGCTCTACGTCCTACTGCGTGCATGTCTAGAAAAACGTGTTGCGGGGTGACATTCACATGGCAACGTTGCGGGGTGATAATCACCTGGCAAAGTTGCGGAGTGATTTTATATTGGCAAATAGTTGCGACTACTGTTTTTGCAGGGTGTTTTGTGCACTTCGCAATTGATGAATTGCAGGGTGAATTTTGGGTTTGCGGAGTGTTATCCACCTAGCATATCAGAGTTTTTTTTGTAGTGATATATATATATGAGAAAAGATATCCTTACACCCACTTTTGACACCTACACCGTATTATTATACGGTTTTGTTTTTCTAAAGTATTTAATCATTATTTTTTTAATTGTTATGATACAAAGAAACACATGGGCATTTGTATTTGATTGGGTGTAAATACATGGTGTAAGCTTTATGGTGTAAGCATAGCATCCCTCTCTATATATATATATATATATATATATATATATATATATATATATATATATATATATATATATATATATATATATATATATATATATATATATATATATATATATATATATATATATATATATATATAATATTGAGGGACGGCTGTAGCTACCATGTTTAATTAGTGTCAATTTTGGTAGAAGGGGCAAGTGACATGTGTGTTTCACATATTAATTTAATCAAACAGTAATATCATATAAAATAAAGAGTTTAATTGACTAATGGGTAGGTGCAAAGAAAAAGACACACAAAATAGTTTTGGTCGAATAACAATTTGCAAGGTTCATTCATATTGTTTGGCATGTTACATTTGTCTTGATTTCTTTTTGTTAATATGATATTTCAAAAAAATAATATATTTTTCTATAAGTATGATATTTATAAATTCTAACATATATTATCCAAAGGCCTTCTTTATAGTTTAATTGAAGTCGGCTTCATATAAATATAAAATATAGTTTAATTGAAGTCAAATCACGAGATTAACTAACATCTTAGCCACAAAATCTTGAAGCTTTATGGTCCATCATATGTGTCATTCCCCTCGTGTATGTTATTAATTAAATAATAATCCAAATTCTTTCAACGTTGTTTGTAACCTAATACTCCATGCAAATTGTCCAAATGCACACCACGAAATGTGCAATGCATGATATAATAATTGTATATGATTTGTAGTACTATATATACAAAGAAATGCAATTTGGCATTAAGGTCTAAGTCAGCATGCACGCATGTATCATGTTTTTTCGTTATAGGTGTAGGTTAATAAATTAATTTACTAAATGGATAACCATTGGGTTGGAATTAGGACAAAATTTTGGCTCATATTTTTAAAAAAAATGTAGCTGTGTTTGTCTGAACCACCGCCATAACTTATTTAGTATAATTTGCAAATTGCACCATATCTTGCATATGCTTATTAATATCGTTATTACATCATTGTGAGTGAAATAAATCAATATAAAAATAAAATCATAATATTTTATTAAAAAACAATTAAACTAATATAGAAACTGACATTTTTTATTTTTTATTTTTGAAATAACTAAAGTTTGACAAAATAGACATAAATTTCATTAAATTATTAAAAATTTATTTGACAATAATTACAAATAAATTTTTAATTTTATTTTACACTAAATATATATGAGGAGGGATCAATTACACCCAAAGAGTTACACTCGCTCAATAATATTATATCGGATTAATATTTTTTTAAATCAACCGCTGAATTGAAACATACTATCATATAGATATATCATACCTATAAAATTTGAGATTAATCTATGACAATTTGCTATACCATCAAAATATCCAAAGATTAACCTCAAAATAAACTTTCATATAACGTTAATTTTGATGTAATTCAATGACGTAGTAAATTGTTATAGAATAATTTCAAACTTTATAGATATGATCTAACGGTTGATTTTAAAAAATATTTATTCCAAATAAAATTATAAGCGAGTATAACTCGTCAGGTGTAAGTTGATCTCTTATATATATATATATATATATATATATATATATATATATATATATATATATATATATATATATATATATATATATATATATTTAAAATCAAATATTTAAATCAAAGATAAGTATCAAAAAGACGAGAGAATCATATATATATATATATATATATATATATATATATATATATATATATATATATATATATATATATATATATATATATATATATATGATTAATTCATATCATTGTTAAAATAAATTTTTAATATAATTTAAATTTAGTAGAAAACCAAAATAACAAATTTATTTACAACCGCACATCCTCCAGGTTTTAGTCTAGCTATAACTATTCCCACTCTTCCTAGATCATCATATAGTTTATGTTTGGTTTCACGTTTAAGACATCTAAAATTTATTATGGACGTCTAGAATTGATTTTGACGTGTTTGGTTGATCTCTAGTAGAATTGATTTTGACGTGTTTGGTTGATCTCTAACAGAATTGATTTTGACGTGTTTGGTTGATCTCTAGCAGAATTGATTTTGACGTGTTTGGTTGATCTCTAGCAGAATTGATTTTGATTTCCATAATTGATTCTACTTGAAACTAGGATTTGTAGCTTTTGATCAAACGTGATTTTTAAATGTGATTTTTATACTAAAATTTATTGTTCAACTCATTTTTGCAAAAATTTCTCTAAACATAAATCACTTTACCTTTAACTCACTTTTATCCAAAATCAATTTTTCATAATCAATTCACTCAAAATCAGCTTTTTTCACCTCAGAACTAAATTAAATAAGGTCATCAAATTACATAAGGTCAAGGTCATCAAATCAAATCAAATTATCTTACATTATAATCAAACTACTACAAAATAAATTACATGTCTTAGTTTAAATATTTTATTTTCCATAAGATCACAATAGCGATTGAATGTTCCCCGAAATTGCTAAATTACATGTCTTACTCTAAATATTTTTTCGAGTATGATCACTATAGCGACTGAAAGATCCCCGAAATTTATTTTCTATAGTATTTCTAACCGCTGCAGCAACAACACTTCTTGGACTAAACCTACAAAAACATGATGAAGTTCAACAAAGGAAATCTACACATATATGGTAGCTAAACAACATCCTAAAATTATCTCGAACAAATTAATGCAATAATCAATCACACGAAACAACATTCATGAACATGATCAAGACATAATTAATCATATTCAAGAATTTCTACATAAGGTCATCATTATATAAACATCTCTAATCAACCAATGCAACAAGCAAACATTAAAACATTGTAGACACATGGTAACATTAAACATGTTCAAGACCTAATTAATCGCAGACAGAAGGATTCAATCATCAAAGGTAATTTGGAAACTGAGAATCATGCACAAACTAAAGTAATGAATACAAAAAAACCAGACTCAACAAAACACAACATTACTTAAAGACAAACAAAACTTAGTATACTCTTCGATAAGAAGGAATTCATAACGAATCATTGTAGAGAAGACAAATACCTTACAACACACAGTCATTACAACATTTAGCCCATACAATAATAATGCATATATCACATACATGCTAGAGAAAACAAAGAAAAATTCCTAGCAAAGTACTGCAATAATATATGAAACAACCTGCATGAGAAGGAAAAATACTAATAAAAAAATATTATTTGTAGATCTATGTGCTTGCAGGTACAATGTCTGCAACAATCATATGATCTCAATGGTTTCAATGATGACAACACCATGATGTAAAGTTTTCATCTGAAGTTATAATCAAGATGATAAGGTTGATTATGCTCTTGAGATCAAGAAGCTCATTCAAGTCTCATAAGTTAGAAGAAGTCAAGGCCCGGATGAAGTATTGAAGCATTGATAAATAAAGCAAAAAGACCTTGAAGTTTCAAGGTTATGAAAGAGAGAAAATGTAAAAGCTCGTATGGTCTATGTTTGAGTGATCAGAGTATTGAACCTTTATACACATAGTCACTTAAAAGTGTATTAAACCTTTATGAATTTTCTAAAATACCTTAAAGGCTATAGAGGATACTTTAAGGGGCTTATGGGATTGATCAAGGATGTTCCTAAACATTTAGGAAGTTTGTATATATTTTCTAATCATTTAAGGCCCTTAACCAATTGATTGGAGAAATGAATAAAGCTTCTTAATCGATTAAGAAAACTCCTAATCAATTAAGACACTAACTGTTGTAGGTTTTCGTTTTTGGAAATTTGAGTTGTCATATGTTCTAAGCTCATAATCCATTAAACCTATGGCTTAACCCATTATGAAATTTAAAGGTCCGTGGATCTTTTTCCTTTTTTAACCATAGTTTTCTCCTATAAATAGTGGGCTTCTCCTCACTTTTAAAATATACTAGAAAACTTATTTTTATATACTTCCTCATTTTCTAACTCTCTTTATTTCATTTCTATCTTTTTGTCAAATTGCCTTAGTGCTTTTGAGAGTGAAAATATCAAGTGAGGTTCTAGTTAATTCTAGTGTTGTAATTTATCCAAGAGGATTTTATCTCTTTTATAATATCTCTTGTGAGAAGTTATTATTTGGTTTGTGAGCTAAACCAATAAAATCTCTCGTCCCGTTTGTGAGATTATCCATTAATATCTATGTTTGATTCATGAGTTTTGTCCGATGTAAAAGCTCTCATTTAGTTTATGGGATTGTCCGTCAAAATATTTGTTTAATTTGTGAGCTTAGCACAGTGTAAAAGCTCTCACTTGGTTTCGAGATTAGTGTGATGTAAAATCTCATGTTTGGTTTCGAGGATAACCAATGTAAAACTATTGTTTAATTATAAAAAGTTTCATAGGTATAACCTATTCAAAAGCTCACATATATAGTAGAAACTCTCTTGAAGATATTCTTCGGGATAGGAATAATCCAAATGGTTAGGTTGAACCTCTATAATTCTTTTGTACAATTATTTCAACCCTTATCTCTTTATATTTCTGCATTTATTTATTTCCACTATGTTTTCATCTTTCCTTTAATCTAATTTCCTTTTCTTTACTAACTTTGTTTCCCGCTCTTTGTTTGGTTTTACAAAATTATTTTAAATAATCATTTTTATCAAAGAATTTTTAATTGGGCATCAGTTTTTTAACTTACACAATTCAATCTCACTCTTGTGTTTGGAGTCACTTGTCCAATAAATGGCATTAAAGTCTAACTTCTATTATAATACTCATCGTCTCAAGAGGTTGAATGAAGACTATAAACACTTCTATTTTTAACAAAGATATTTTCATGAATACACCTCCACCGTTTGATTGCGATAGGTTTGAATCATGGAAAGGAAGAGTGAAAAAATTTCTTAAAGTAAATGGTTTTGAAATATGAGATTATATTATTGATGATCCATTATTCTTTTTACTGTGTTAATAATAAAGTAGTAAAATTGAAACTCTTAGAACCAGAGAGTTTCAATTTTATTTCAGCCAAGGAAGTATTTGACACTTTTGAGATGATTTATGGATATTTTCCTAAAATTGAACAAGAGAGAATAAACATACATGTCTAAAAATATGAAACACGGAATGAACATGAAGGACATCTTTATAGATGGTGCTCAAATATCATAACTCTTTGAGGTTATGTTAAAAGTTTTATATCTAATGTATATCTATGGTTCCATAATTGGGGCTAGAAATCTTATCTAATCCTTGACTCAAAAGATAGAATTGCGTTTGTTGAGTTTTAGAAGAAACACAAGAAAAAGTATATCATTGAGAAACTCAATAAAGTTATCCTTGTGTTGAAAGATGAATGAATAAATTCAAGAACATTATAATAGTCATTATATTCATCAACAGAATAAACAATGAATGATCAACAACATAGGTGTCTTTTGAAATAATAATCATGATAGATGAATAATCATTTGAAGAGTTTTGATGAAAAGGATGAAGAAGCTTCATTCAATAGAAGATTTTAAGAAGTTTCATCTATTAGAAGATTCAAAGAAAAATTATCTAGTAGAATCATTGAGAGAAGAAGTAATGCTTCATTTAGAAGAATCTTAGAAAGGTCAGAAATAACGTTTGGAGATTCGTCATCACTTGAAGAGGATATAACCTCAAGAAACTCAAGCAAAAATGTCTTCAATAATATCCCCGACAAAAAATTAGAAGATTCTCATGAAGTATCCTCTCAAATAAAGGAATATGACAAAAAGGAATATGTGTGATTCATAATCGTTAAAGAAGATGAAGACAATGAGGTTACAAATCTAACCTATGAGCAAATCTCTATGTTAATTGTTAAGCTCAATATAGATAATGAGAAATTGGAAAAGAGAATTGTTGATTTTAAAGAGTATACTGAATTTATTGAAAATAAACAATAAAATTATTGGTGAAGAAATAGCTAAAATTATAAATCAATCTTTCAACTTGGATAATTATGAAACCTATAAATTGTTAAAAAATGAAGTAACCAGTTTGCACGAAATCTTGAGGAAATCTACTAAGGCTAAAGATAAATTAGATTTAATTTTTTCCTAATCAAAGAGATTTATACAATAAAAATAACTTAGGCTATAAACCTAATAGTTCATTTAGTAATATTTGTCATGCTAGGAAAAATATCAAATCGACTTGCTTTTAAATGCAATTTTTATAATAAGATCGGTCATTTGGACCTTATTGTTATACCAAATTAAATGAATTAATAAGGTCTAAAGGAAATAACTCTATACCTCTTAAAGTCACTAAGACACCAGGACCCATAAATATTTGGGAACCAAAGGTGAAAAAATCATTTGTTTTACAATGCTTTACAACTTTGAAGGAGCTAATTGAAAATTTAAAGAAGTTGTGCAAAGCATGAATATATCTTGAGTATACCATAAGAAATATGGATTTGATGCTTATGGTCTTTGATCAAGAGATTTTTTAATGGCTCTGATGATCTTGACGATCTTGAAACTTCGTGGAAGTTTGACGTGAAACTCGTTATGATGGTTTTATCTCTCTTGAGAAAGTTGAGCCAAGTATCGTGATTCGGTGGTGCAATGGCATTCCCTTTAATCGGGAGTTTTCTCAAGATACCTTGAGACTTTTTAGGTAAAGTACTTGATAGAGATTAAATTGTAAATTCTGACTAAATTCTTTAGCAAGTTGTTTTATATATGCTTAGTGAATTTATTTTACTATCACTAATACTTTTGGTTTGAGATAAATTTAAATTTTAAGCATGATTATCATGCAAATATAAGAAATTTAGAAGAGAGGTAAAATCACCTCTAGTAGCATCAAATCAAATCAATGAGAGCAAAGTAAAACATAGAACAAAGCAATGCATGAAGGCTATATGGAGAGAGGGAGAGAGAGAGAGAGAGAGAGAGAGAGAGAGAGAGAGAGAGAGAGAGAGAGAGAGAGAGAGAGAGAGAGAGAGAGAGAGAGAGAGAGAGAGAGAGAGAGAGAGAGAGAGATGAGTAGATGGTGAGACAACAATGAGAGAGGAAGATGAAAGTGAAACAAAGAAGAGATAACTATGATGGTTGAAGAATCGACGGAGAGGACAAAAAAAGAGTGGGAAGGGCAAGTCCACCAAGTGGAAATGAGCATAAAAATCTAGCTTGTCCCGTCAAAGTGGCGGGTTGGCGGGCAGCGGGCTTACCAGCCTATTTTTTTCTAGGGTTAATGAACTTTTTTGTCCCTTTAAATATTTCAAATTTCGTTTTTAGTCCCTTCAAAATTTTCCTTCAAGAAATCATCCCTTCAAAATTTTTCTTTCGAACTATTGGTCCCTAACGTCAAATTTCGTAGCTAATCAATGGCTAAAGTCGTAGCTAATCTCTAGCAAATTTGACGTTAGGGATCAGTAGTTTAGACGAAAAATTTTAAAAGGACGATTTCTTAAAGGAAAATTTTGGAGGGACTAAAAACGAAATCTGCAATATTTAGAGGGACCAAAAAGTTCATTAACCCTTTTTTCTATTAGATTAATAGGCTTTTTTACCTTTCAATTAGATTTTTCATTTGTTTTTTAGAACAATTTTTTATAAAGCATCTTTTAAACAAATTTTACTTAAAAAAATATTGCACATTTTCACAAATAAATGTATCAAATAAAACCATCAATAATTAGAATTACCATAATTAACTAAAAAAGACGGGTTTAAGGCGGGACGAGCAAAACAAATAAGGAGGGCGGCGTACTTTGGTGGGGTGGGCTTTGGTGGGCGATGGAGCGAAAATCCCAACCCGACCCGCCATTTTTTTACGGATGCGCGGCCCACTGTCTATTTTGCCATCCCTAATAAAAAGCCTCTCTTGCTTCCGAGATTAGTTTGGTGTAAAATCTCATGTTTAGTTTGGAGTATAGCCAATATAAAATTCCAATTTATTTATAAGATGGTTTATGGGCCTAACATGTGAAAAGCTTGTATCTATAATGAAAGTTCTCAAGAATAAATTTTTGGAGAGATGAGTAGGTTAAGTGGTTAGGCTGATGTTCTGTAAATCTTTCGTGCAATTTTCTCATCTGATATCTCTTTTCATTTTTGCTATATTTTCAAAATTTTGTCTAATTTTCGAAGCCCAAATCAAAACGCATTGTTTCTTTATCGGTTTGTTTTAGTTTTTTAAAAATTATAATATTATATATTTTTATTATTAAAAAAATTAAGTTTTTTTATTAAATATTATTTAGATATTTCATATTTTTGTTATGAATTGTTTTTTAAATCAATTTTTTTTAAAAATACTTACATACAAAAATATTTTGAATAACTGTTAAAAATTATTTTTATAATATATATTTTTTAAAAAACTTACGTGGTTTTAATTGTGTCAAAAATGTAATAATGAATATTTAATTCATTTTTAATTTTTAAAAACGAGTTTGAATTAACTTTTATTAGTTTTGAAAACATCATAAATTTATTTTTAAAAATATAAAAAAAAAAAACTTCACTTTTCTAAAAATCTATGACAAACAGTCAAAAACACACTATTATTCTCCTTTTTCTCTTTTGAAAAATGAAAATCACAGGGTTAAAAGAAAACATACTCCAACATAATAAAAGAAAAAAAACACAATCATTCACTTTCAAAACCTTTTCGTCTTCTAATAGATAATTTATTTAATTTTTATATAAGTTTAGAACTTTTAAGTTGTATTGCAGTTATTCGATATATTTTTGTTTTATAATGAAATTGAATGTGTGAATCATTGATGTATTTATAACATTATTGATGTAATTATAATATTATATAATTATATATACAATTTAGTAATTTACAATTCAATTAGCATAATTGACCGACAGATTTTGGAACAAAATTTCTTATCCAATTTTAAAGGGGTTGCAATAGCTATAAACATTACATAAGGAGACGACTATGTCATTGGTCTTGATCCTACAAAAGAAAATTCTTCATGAAAGGATGGTGTTGAAAGAAAAAAATCTTCTCTAACAAATACAGTCTATGGAAAGTTAAACGCTCTAATAGTAAAATATATTTGAATATTATGCTAGAATTTTTGTTGATTTGTTAGAATTCTTATCCAATTTTCTTTTTTTTTTTTTTTAATGGGAGGATTATGTTTTTTAAAATTTCTTTACCCATCTCCTAATCTTTTTAGTCACCTCTGGCGAATTTACCAAAATACCCCTTATTTCGGAAATACATTTTCGAAAACGTACTTTTATTGAAAAAAAAATGTTTTCGAAAATGCATTTTCGAAAACACGAAAAAAAAAAAGTGTTTTCGGAGATGCATTTCCGAAAACACCCCTTTTTTAAGTTTTCGGAGATGCGTTTCCGAAAACACCCTTTTTGGGAGAGGGGTGTCTTCGGAGATGCATATCCGAAATATTCCAAGATCAAATTGGTCTTGGAATGTTTCGGATATACACTTCCTAAAGAATTCAATAATTATTAAAAAATTAAAATCAAGGTGAATCAATACAATTAATAGGTATAAAATCAAGGTGAATCAATAAAATGAAGGTAAATCAATAAAATCAAGGTGAATCAAAATTTCCTAAATAATTTTAAAGTTAAAAATTATTTTACTAACTTATATAAATCAAAAACATTTTAATTTCATAAGTAAATTTTGAATTATATAGAGTTAAATATAAAATTTATTCATAAAATAAAATTAAGACAAAATCTTTTTTTAATTTTTGTAAACTAAATAAAAAATTATAACTCATTTTTAATTATGAATCAGAATAGAAATATATAAATATATAATAATAATTATTAATTCTGTAAGTGAAATATATAAATATATAATATATAAATATATAATAATTATTATAAATTAAAACACTAATTTTTTTAATTTTTTTAATTATTATATAAATATATTTATAATTAATATATAATAATTATTATATAAATATATAAATATATAAATATATAATAATTTTTATAAATATATAATCATTATTATAATTATTATATAAATATATAAATTAAAACACTCATTTTTTTAATTTTTTTTTGTAAATATATAATAATTATTATAAATATATAAATAAAAAATTATAACTCATTTTGTAAGTGAAATTATTTTAATTTTTTAATTAAAATTATTTTAAATTTTAAAGAGCATTGCTATATATGACGAATAAAATAATTCACGAATTTCACGAATAAATACTTCTCTTTAAATAATTAAAGAAATGGAATTGTCAATAGTTTGTAACATGGAATAAAAATCAATTGTATAATACCTAAAGCATGGAATAAAAATCAATTGTATAATAGCTAAAAAATTCATTTCAACGATTCAATACAATCTAATATACGTAAACCTTAAGTATGGTAAAATATATATCATCCATTCATTTAGATATCTTTGGATATAATTCACTTCCATGTTCATGTATTTCGTAAGGATAGAATTTCATATAGATTCATAAAAGGAGCTGTACTAATGGATGGAAGAACTGAGATAGTAAAAGCCTGATTGTAAAAAAAAATCATGCAAGAGAGAATAACAGTCAAGTAGGTACCTTATCGTGAAAGTCTCGTGATACTTATTTTCGCGACATTCAACATTACTCAATTTTAAAATATGAATCAGAATATAAATATATAATAATTATTATTCATAACTTATAAATTATATCAAAATATATAATTATTATTATTCATTACTCATAAATTATATCAAATTTATGATATGTAAATTAATTAATATCTTAAAATTAATTTTTGGAATTTTTAAATTTTTTTTGTTTTTTTTGGAGATGTATCTCCGAATTAATCAAAATTCCAATTTTTGAGATTTTTTCGGAAATGCACTTCCAATGTCTGAAAAAATTTAGAAAAAAAAATATTTCGGAAATGCATTTCTGAAGTAGGAGTAAAGTGGGGTTTTCGCAGGGGGTGACACCCATAGGGAGGTGGGTAAAGAAAAAACCATGTTTTTAATGTTATTGCTGAGTGCGAAAAAATCCATTCACTATATTCTTTTATATTTTTGGCAACTCGTTAAAACATTGTTGTGTAAAAATTGTTGCTAAGCCTAGGAAAAAAATAACAAAGAAGACATTTTATTTCCTATAAAATCTAATCAAATGTAGAAAATGTTACTACAATAATAATAGATGAACGATAAAGAAAAAATATAATTATTATGAGAAAAAAATTAATTGTGGATGCGGCTATAGAAAAAAAAGATAATACTAGTGGAACTTGTTGAACATATAAATATCGGTTAGATCTTATATTGAAAAAAAATGTCTATCATAAGGAAGTATTTCAAAAAAAGTTAGATTCATATAAAATAAGATAAATAGAACAACAAGGTAGTTCAATTAACATATATCCTAATGTTATTCATGATATCAAAATTTAAAAAAAATTTGATGGATAAAGATGTTACAGATATTAAACATAGAACTCACCCAGATGAGAAACTAGTCAAAGATTTCAATTTCATAACACCTGATTAAATAATGATTAAATGATAGTAAATTTATGTAATTCATTTTTCACAAAATTAGACGCAAATGAGTGAGCCGTCTCTATTATATTTAATTTTAGTTTGAAATTGTATCTCTGGATGTATAATTGGTATATTTCAGATATGCATCATTGAATACATTCTATAGTATTCAAAAATGATTTCGAAGATGCATCTCCGGACTAATATTTACCAAAAATGAGGCGGCGGCTTGATTTATGAAAAATAAAGTGATTTAAAGTGCGTCATAGATACATCTCCAAAAAACATCCAAGGGAAATTTCAAGTTTTCAGAAATGTGAACCACACCGAAAGGCTGGGAAAAGAAATTTCCTTGCAACTATAATTGGAGATTTATACATGTCACCCCCAAATTATACATGCCACCCCTCATTTTACGTTATTCCCAAAATGTCTCTGACATTATTTACTCAAAATGTTTACCTTTTTTTGAAGAATTACTCAAAATGTTTACCTTTTTTGAAGAAAAACAATTATTGTTGTCAAAATCATCAAAAAGCAAATATCTGGTATCTCTTTTTTACCGATACCGGAAAAATTTTTTATTTTTAAAAAATTCCGGTATCTATTTACCGGAAATTTCAAAATTTCTGGTGCGATTTCCCAGAGATTTTAAAAATTCCGGTAATTTTACAACATTCATTACCCGTCTCAGAAATTTCACGAATTTTCGATAGAAAATCAATACCGAAAATTTAAAATTTCTGGTGTGGACCTATGTGTTCTCAAGCGTAACAGCCTTGGTGTAACTGCCTATGTGTTCCAATACCGAAAATTGCTACGTGTTCAAATTTCCAGTAAATCAAAACAATTCAAATAAACATACCGGAAATTTAAAATATCCAGTAGCGAAAATTTTAAATTTTCGGTATGTAGTATCAAGCATGGTAAATTGGTAAATCCAACAAAATTTCCAGTACGGTACCGAAAATTTCAAAAAATGCGGTATTTTTACAGAGATAATTTGGTAAAAACGTCCTACTTGGGGTGCCATATTTAATTTGGAGGGTGGCAAGATAAATTTTCATATTATTGTTATGGGCTTCAGTGCTTTGTAAGCTCTAATGTTTTAGAAAGGCTGTTTAATCGAAACTTTGTTTGCTTTAAGGATGAAGGTGCCTTAAGTATTGGAGATTCAGGACACGACAATCATTTTCTTTCTTAGAGAAAAACTTTGGCTATGGAGTTTGCTTTATGTTTTAGCTACTAGCACTCAATTAAATCAACACGTTGATGAAATGTGTTTACTTGATGAAATCTGTCATGTGACACAGACTATTTAGACCTTGTTGAGTGGTGTGTTAGGGTTCAGTAAACTATGTTGCTAGTGTGCATTCTCTCCACAGTTTGAGTTGAATTCTTCTTCATACCACACCATACAATGAGTTCATCTCAACAAAGCTCTTCTTTACAAGATTTGACACGGCATAAAATTTGAAAACTAACTTTTACAAAATCTGTCACAATCTATAAAGAAATCCAGCAAGGAAAATTGCAGGTTTGAGTTTCAATGTCATCAAAATGGTCGCAAACATTCAATCTTCCCCAAACATACAACTTTCTCAATAATAAATATACCATACAAAAACATGGCAGGACAATCCATTCTAACTAACAAATGAAATGACTCAAATTGCACATCTTAACTCCCTCCTAGCTCCAACAAAACTCTAATCCTAAAGAATCATATAAAAACTTGATTCTCTAACCTAAGTTCTATACATACTAGACACAGATATGATGTACAATTTTTCTGCCTGAAATGGTCAGGAGCAATTTAAAAATGCCTTACTCTTTTTGAATTCGCTTGGGTAAATAAAAGCAGAATCCAAGCAGAGACCACCTTTAGTGTGTGTGCAATCAATTTGAGTCATAGAGAACTTGACTTTGGTTGATGAATTTCCATCTGCAACAGTGAAATCGCCTGCATGGTAAAAAGTCCAATTGCCAGGTCCTATCAGAAAACATTGGGAGGCAACGTATTGCCCATCAGAAGTCCAAATTTGGAATTGCACAGGCTTTTTGTCCCACCCATGAACGTGTTCAGTGTTGCAGACCCGACGTCCAAACCTCTTGTGGGCTCGCCCAAGGTGTACTCTGAAGAATAAGCTGTATGTCCCAGCTGGAAATGGAAAGTCAACTTCCCCCTCCACTTCAAACCACCAAGTATGCTGAAGGTATGCGACAGTACTGAATCTGCAGAGATAACACAATTCAATTCCAAAGCTACACTAAAACTGATTTTTTATATTCGCAATCAAATTACTAAACAATGAGCTTCACAAATTGCATCATCGACTAGGAAAATTAAAGAAAAGGAAGCATGTTTAATAGTATGATTTAACTTCAATCTTAACAATATTCAACTAATTTTCCTTCACAATAGTACTGACTAAGATTTATATATGTAACTTCAGCTATATGTGCTCAGTGCTTCAGTAGCAGAGGAACACAATATAAAAAAAGTTAAAAAATAATTGTTCCATTTTCAAACGCTGTACCAGAATAGAGTAGTCAATCCTGGATAGCCGCGCATAGCGGCTGAGTACAAAAATGTGATAACATATAGTGGAGTGGCTGCTATTTGATCATATTTTTGGACAAATTACATGAATAATAATTATAAACATATGAAGAGCAGAGGAAAGAACGAAGTGCATAGGAAAGAACGAAGTGCAGAGAGGTGAGGAAGGAACTTGTGATTTTTCTTTGGAACAGCTGAAGTGCAGAAACGTCGGTGAAGAAAGGCTAGGGTGGAGTTCCAACTCAAATTTGATTGAAAAACCCAACTTAAATTTAATGAAAATTACAAAATATTAACTCCACCAAATCTAGAAACTTCAACAATGTCAATCATATATCGCTGTATTCAAAGCGGGTTTCTACATCTAATCTAACCCCCCATCCCTCAATTCCTTCCTATTCCCTTCCTTCTCTCCTTCACGATCCCATCATCATCAAACCATTCAATGAAACAACAAAAACTCATGCTAAACACCATAATCTAGAAAACTCAATTTCATATAATAAGAAACAAAACCAATCACAGTGCTACATTCTCATAACACAAATGTTAAAAAAACTCACCTAGATTCTTCAGTAAGAATATGATTCCAATATCTCCTATCATCAACCCCAGTTATCGATAGTCCCTTATTAGCTGATATAGCCAAACAAAGCTTACCACTCCCTCTATCAAGCCAAACTTTCTGCAAACAAAAAAAACTCGTCAGAACTAAACCCTAAAAATCCCATTTCCCCAAAAATTAGGGTTTTCAAAATTAAACCAAAGAAGTAATCAATTCACCTTAGTGCCTTTGTCAAGATCATTGAGACGACAAAGCGAAACATAAATATCACGTTTACCCAAATCAATACAAAAACCATCGAAGATTTTGTTGAGGATAAGATGATAATTAGTCGGCAATTTCGATTCCCAAACAAAATCAGCAGAAGAAGCAGCGTTAAAAGCTCGATTCAATGTCGCAAGTTGACAGATCTGAGGAGGATCCATATACCCGATAATGGAAGCGACGCAACTCTCCGGTAAATCACCGAGAGTGGGACCGGAAGAAGCGGTTGAGTAAGATAAAAAGGAAGAAAACCGAAGACCCATGAAATTGAAATCGAAAACGAAACAGTAAGTAGAAAGATTGAAATGGTTTACAACATATAAAGAGAAAGGGAAAGACGAATTGAATTGGGAAATGGAAATCCAATGGGTATTAGTTCTAATGTACAGGCACGCGTACTCGTTCGTTGTTGTCCTTGTTGGACTTCGATTTGTTTGTTTGTTTTGGTTTTTGTTATTTTTTTATGTTCCCGACATAAAAGCCAGCTCAGTGGTACTATCTATCTGATTAGGATGGAAAGTGGATTAGGTTGCTTTCAATTATCAAACCACATGTTTTCAGCTTCGTTTTTACTTTTTTAGAAGGTGGATTTTTACTTTTTAGATTAGCATAATCTAGAAACTCATATTTATAAAAGAGTTTTTTATTTTTTTATTTTGTAACTTTTTGAAAATGAGTCAAAGAAAAATTAATTATAAATTTTGTTTTATTTTTTTTAAATAAAAGACTTGTGAAGATAAGCTTATGAGTTGTGACTATAGAAGATTTAATTCTTTGTAGATTGGATCGAACTGAATTTTATCTCGTTATGGATTGAGTGTCAAATTTATAATTTTAATATTAAAAAATAATAAATTTTTAATAAAATTAATAATCCAATAAACATAATTATAGTCAATGTCAAGTTTCTAAAAATCACATAAAAAATCACGTTTTAGTTAAAGTTACAAAAGTTAACTTCTTATTTTTCACGTTAAAAATGTTTTGACATGTAAAAAAACATGTCTCTAAACTTAGTCTTAAAGAGACACATAGTATTTGAATAAATAAAAGTTGAGTCAACAAAGTATATTAAATAAAAACTAATTTATGTATGAGGTTTTATTTGAACAAATTTTTACAACAAATACATATTATCTAAAATTTTAAATAAAAGTAAAAGGTTTAAAGAGGCCTCTCGAGTTGAATGGAGGAATGAATAAGATCTTTTAATTAGATTTAGACTTTTATATTTAAAATTTAAAAAATATATATAATTGTTATTTTGTGTGAAATATGGTGTTAGAAAGCAGAATTGGAACCCTAACAAACTAACATAAATAATATTAATTATTATATTAAAATACTAATTAAATATCTAACTAATATTTAATAACCACTTTCTATCATATGGGGTTGATCGTCAGAGCTGACGATGTGAACTTTGTGTCTTGGTGTTGATGAATTGTATGTTAAGACTCGGGATTCCACATCTTTGTTTGTATGCTGCTTCTCCAAAATAATAAGTGTACCTACAAAGATACTCTAATGTTGAAGTAAGACAAAGTGTTTGTAGATAGTGAACAATTGAATTTATCATTTAAGTGATCTTAAGGGAGGGGTGAATCATTTATTTATAGTGTGGTTATTGAGGTGTAAAGTCAAGTCATTGGTCATAGTTGATGTGGCTTGTGGAGTGACTAATAAGATACATCTGGTTGTATCACTATATGCTAATGGCTTGCAGAAGAGAGGTGTCAGATCAAGTGTACTACCATTGAGGTAGTCTTAGCTATTGAATGCACCCTCTAAGGAAGAATCATGAGGAAAGGTTTCTCTCATAAGGTTGTGCATATGAATGATGTCAGACATCTTACCCAATTTAAGAAGGGAGGTGTGTAGGTATCAATCAGAAAGTGGAAGAGATTTTATTTCTCTCTATGGCATTCAGGTGTGTATGAAGAACGCACATGTACCTACATATGCTAATAGGTGCAAGGGAAGTATATCAGATAAGTGATTTGATCTATGTACTTTTCTTGGAGGTGAGTTTCTTTGATGCAAGCATCGTTTGAAAAGATTGTGTCAATCTAGTTCTTGTGGTGCAAGCAAGCTGAGATTTGTGTTCTCAACGAAGTATGCATGGCATCTTCGCCATCCGAAGAGTCATGACAATGTGTTATCAAGGAGCTAGAGTATCTAGATCAGGATTGATTCTATAATGTGTGAATATGTTCAACAGGCTGTTACCCTAGGATTTCGACTTGTTAAATAATGGCAAATAATCTCTAAGATATATGAGATTATTAAATAGTCTAAGGCAAAGCAGCCTGATTAAGAAACTTTCTTAGTCGAGACTACTGTTCGACTACAAAATGCCATCATTGCCAGGGGTGGTTCGACTAAAATTGGCAAATTTGCCATGCATGATCGACTAAAGTATGCAGAAAACTTAGACGTTTTGCCAAGTATAGTTTTGAAGTCGGAAGACATCAGAAGTCAAAGGAAGCAGTTTCAGATAGTTTTTCAGCAGTTTCTAAAAGACGCGTGGAAGCCTCACAGACGAAGATGCTGCATGTCGAGGACACGTGTTGGCTAATAATCAGTCGACTGTTAGTAGTAGTTATTTTATTTTTACTATTTAAGCAAGATCCAGATGAACAGTTTAGGGTCCGCATTTTCTACAAAAACACAAGTAAACTCAAATCTCTATGCAAAAATGAGTGACGAGTGCAACTTTGGAATGTATGTATGCGTACCAATTTAATTTATGCAATCATTTTACATTATGCATTACTTTCAGTGCACATTTACTGCATTTTATCGTTTTCATTTACTTTAAAGTCTTAAACTTCAGTGTGTACTTTTATTTTAAGGTTATTACTGCATTTAATACAGACCAGATACACATAATAGAAAAATCAAAGCAATCAGTCCTGGAATATTCTAGTTGATTCCGCAAAAGTAACCTTTAAAAAGGAAACTAGCGATTGTTTACCATATTTCTGGGTAAACAAATTGGCACACCCGGTGGGACCCGTTAATTGCTGTTTGTTTCATATTTGTCAGTGTAAAAGTTATGTATGATACTAAGAAGTGGTCGAAAATTAACTGACATGTCTGAAGTTAATACAAATGATTCTGACCTTTCTGGAAATCAAGGAGTTGTTCTAACCGGAACAACATCACAAAATGTTGCAAATTCGTCCCCAGTTATAACAACAAGTACTGGTGGATCGACGGCAGCAAAATTGGTATCATCACCAATGAATGTACGGTCACCATTTAACCCATTACGACCGCCGTTTCAAGGAATGATACCTCCGCCAGGTTTTAACCCTCAGTTTGGAATGCCCACTTCTATGATGCAAGGTTTGCACACGAATCCTTCATTATATTCCGACAATATGATGGCAACAAGCACATCAAATCCAGGGGGTCGACCTATGGGCATAGGTTACATTAACCAGGCTTTGCCATCTCTAAGTACTACGTCAATGTTGTCAATCCGACAACAAATAGACGAAAGCAACCATGAAATGGTAAATGCCCTTACTCAACAAATGGGAACTGTTTTTACTCCCATGATAAACAATACGAACCAAAGTTATGAAATATTGGCTGGACAAATGGCCAAAATAGCAGACTTCTTTAGAGCACCCCCACAACCAAACCTTTCGACTCCACAAGGGTCGAATGTAAGAGTAGTCGAAACTACGAGACATGGGGACCAAATTGAGCAAGAGATCCCTAGAGTAGTACAAAGGCATCAAAATGCTGATCAGGTTCTTAGAAATATCCAGCAAGATGTCAATGTTGGACACAACAATATCTCTAATGTAGTCGAACAAATTTTAGTTCAGAATGGAATAAATGTAGGTTTACATAGACCTAATTTTGTTTCTCCATTGTCAGAGTATGTTAGGCAAACAGAATTGCCTAGGGGTTGGAAAATCCCAAAATTTACCAAATTTGCTGGTGAGACTGGCGAGTCGACAGTCGAACATATTGCTAGATTTCAGACAGAAGCGGGGGAATTAGCAAATAACGAAAATCTAAAGATGAAATATTTCCCAAGTTCTCTAACAAAAAATGACTTTACTTGGTTTACGACCTTACCTCCACAATCTTTGTTTTCATGGAACCAGTTAGAACGATTGTTCCATGAGCAGTTTTATATGGGACAGTCGAAAATCAGTTTGAAAGAATTAGCCGGAGTCAGGCGAAAAGGTACAGAAGCGGTCGATGATTATCTAAACCGTTTTAGTTATTGAAAGCCAGATGTTTCACCCAAATCCCTGAGCATGAGTTAATCGAAATGGCTGTAGGTGGGTTAGATTATTCCATAAGGAATAAATTAGATACCCAACATCTAAGGGATATGGCACAACTGGCAGACAGGGTGCGCCAAGTCGAAAGGTTAAAAGCTGAAAAAGCCAGAGTTAACAAATATCATAAAAAAGAAAAGATAGCTTATGTTACTACCAATGAGTTCGACTCTGATAGTGATAGTGAATACGAGGAAGGAGAGGTTAATGTGGCTGAATTGAAGCCAGGACCACCTTATATCTGTAAATTACTTAAGCCTTCAAAAGATAAAAATCCGATCGAAAGTAAAAATGAGAAATTTTCTAATAAAACGTATTCGTTTGATATAACAAAATGTGATGAGATATTTGATTTGTTGGTAACTGATGGGCAAATCATAGTACCCCCAGGACTTAAAAATCCTCCTCTTGAACAAAAGAAAAAAAAGAGGATTTTGTAAATTTCATAATTTCTTGGGTCATAAGACTTCTCAATGTGTCCTTTTCAGGGATTTGGTGCAGAAAGCTTTGAAAGAAGGAAGGCTACAGTTTGGAGAAAAACCAAAGTCATCAATGCAAGTTGATTCTGATCCCTTACAGGTCGAAGAAGCTCACTATACTGAGCTTGCTGATGTGATGATGGTCGAGACTGTCGCACGCTCGCGAAAAATGAACAGAGTCGCCACTAATATATTTATCCCATAAGGGAAAGGAATACCAAAAAACCTAACAAGGGAGGAACAGGGTCTTGCGACCAGAGAATCAAGGTACGGGAGTCGGTTACGCAAGGGGAAGGTGCTAGCACCCCTCACGCCCATCGTACTCGATGGTATCCACCTATGTTTGTTTCTATCTAAAGGGTGTATCTATGTCTATGTATAAATGCGAATGAATGCGAAAAGAAATACGGGGAAAAGAAGGAATTATTTACAAATGTGCTCGTTCAAGCCCCGCGACTTGATGCCTACGTATCCTTTTCAGGAATCAGAGCGCCGTAGTTCGGCTCACGATTTCCTGTTTGTTTTTGTGTTTTTTAGTTGGGCGGAGTTAACGCTCGCGCTCTTGCATAAGGGATCGCCTAGGATGCAATAGAGCGGAGATAACAATGCCCTTAAGAAAGGAGAGAAGAGAGAGTTTGAGTGTTTCGAGGAAATCCCTAAGGCAAGGGAAACTCGAGTTACTCTTTGGTTTGTGTCTTTTAGAATTTGGGAACTTACGCCCGAATGGTTCCCTAAAGCAAGGGAGATCCAAGCACTCGAATGATTCCCTAAAGCAAGGGAGATTCAAGCTTTCATTCCCTTTTTAATGATTTTCACTTTTTTATTAATGTTTTTTAGTGTTTTCTTTGTATTTTTTAGAGGGGTTTTATTTTGATAGTTATTAGATGTTTTGATGTTGAAAAGGAAAAGAAATGAAATGGGGGAGACTAGCCTATTTTCTAAACCTACTTGTTATTGATCTTGTAAAAGTCTAAATCTAAAGTTATGTGAATATCTACAAAATAGGCCAAAAATATGGCGAAGAACAAGTAATCAAATCACACAACAATTATACAAAAAATAGCATGGAAATGGTACAAAGCATATAGAAAATGATTCAAGTATTAGTGTAAGATTAACCTAAAAAAAATACTACTATTTTTGTGAGTTTTTTGAGTATTAACGGAATTCCAATTCAAACCTAATTTACACCTAAAAACCTAAATTTTAATGAGCCTAAACTAGTATTTTTTATTGAACCTTTTCTATGCAAAATTTAGTACTAATGTCTAAAAATATAGGAGAAAAATTAGTATTTTATCACCTAAAGGATAATAGAAAAAACTAATTAAACCTAAATTCTAGTAATTAAAAAAAAATAGAAAACAAGGGGGTAAGAAAGCTAAACTGGTGGTGAAGAGAGTGATTGGGCGCAGGCCCAGAGAATAGGCCCAGGGGGTTTTTGTTCAGTTTCAATTATGGCCAGAAATGATGTTGTGGGCCTATGGGGGTGTAGAGTCAGAAATTGTGGTGTGAAAAGCAGTGTTTATAATTCAGTTATCTGGTCAAAAATGGTGCAACATGGGCCAAGGGGAGGTTTGTTAACAGCACTTTTGGACGCAGGCCCAAGTTGATTAGATCCAGATTAAATTTATTTCAGATTTTCAATGTTTTTCAATTAACAGAATTAATTAAATAAATTAAAAAAAGAAAAAGTAGAAAAAGGAATTAGGGTTCGTTTACTTGTGTCGATTGGTATTCTCAGACGTTCCTCTTCCTCTCTCACGCTCAGACGGAACGGCGCCTCGCTTCTCCGATCGCCACCGTGATCAATCGGTGGATAATGTCATCCCTACCTCGCCTCCTGCTCTCTCTTGTTTCCGATTGTAGATCGTTGCTTTCGCAATCACCGAAACCGAGCAACAACGCGCACACGCATTATTCAACTACGAAGAGGTGCTTAGACGTTATCCTTCTTCTTCATTCTTAATCATGAAGCACGAACAACCACGGGGATGATGTGATGCAATAGAAGGTGCTGATTCGGATTTCTCGAGTTGCTGAAGTGTTGGTGCAGATTCCAGTATTGAACGATGAGATCGATGGAGGTTGTTGTTGACGAGTTGATCTTAAAGATGATTGAAGGTGACGAAGTTTCGCAATGACGATTTTTGCGGAGCAGCAGAGGAAGAATGATGAAGTTCTTCAGGTAAATTCCGAGTCCGTTCTTAACCTTGTTTTTGTTCGTGAACCTTCTTCTATCATCTTCTCCGATTTTCTTCTTCTTGAATTTCAAATCTGTTTCTGAATTTCTGTGTGATTAAAGGCGTTATGCAGTGTTGTTGAGATGGAGATTGATGTGTTTGTGAGGATGAGTTCAGGGAAAGTGGTGGAGAGCGAGATATTGCAGAGAATGTAGTGGAGATTTGAGAGAAGAGTGAAGTGATGGTGTATGTACAATGGTGGAGGAGATGAATCAGTGAAAAATGGCGTGAGGAAGATGGTGATGAAGATGAATGAGAGAAGAATGTGAGAGTGTGATGAAGATGGGAGAGTGAGAGGAAGAGGATGAAGATTAAGAGAAAATTGAGAAGTGGAGGATGAAGGAGGGTGGTAACAATGGTGTGAAGTATGAATTGTGGAGGGAAAGGAGAATATATAGGTGAGAAGGTTGAAGAGATTCAGTTAGAGAGTGATTTAGAACCCTTGGATTGGGAGGATTCTGTTATGAATTGAAGGGTGAGGATTTGAGGGTTAGTTATGTTGGTTATGAGGGAGAGGAAGTTAGTTATGAAGGTTAGAGGGTTGGTTTTTCTGTTAGGTTGCAGTTAGAATTCTGTTTGACAGTTGGTTACATTTGTGATTCGGTTAGTGAAGGTTAGAAGTTATTAAAAAAGAGACACTGGTACAGAACTAACTTTGTAGCACAGCTAAGAACTTTGCAGGGCTGATGTTCTTTTTGTATGGAGTGTATATGGTCTTGAATGTGTATGATGTATGGCTGGGAATTGATGATCACCTGGTTTTTGAATGTAGGGGTGAATGTTAGATAGAAGCTGCTGATGGGAATATGTCTTTTTCTTTCTTGGATTTATATGACAGTGTATGAAATTGTTTTCCTTTTCTTGCTGAATTTATTCTGAACTTGCTATGTGATTTTATTCCCTCAATTTCCTTTTCGAACTTCAGTTCTCTCTTGATTTCTTGTGCATAATATATTAACTTTCTGGAATTTTCATGAAGATTGTGTGTAGAGCTGTCGTGAAGGTGAAGCCCTGTGTAAATATGAACTGAATATAGCTTGTAAAATTTTCTGTTGAAGGATATGCATTGCTTTGTGAACATAATAGGCTGCACTGAATTGTAGTACATTGAACTGTCATGATTATCTGATTGCAGGCTTCTTATATTTGTGTTGATGCTGAACCGTATTGATGACGACTGCTGGATTTTATTTGATTATGCAGGTGAATTGATTTTGTTTTGCTGCAGAATCTGTTCATATGGGTTTGAAAGGGGGTGATGCAGTCTTGGTTTGGTCTTTATGCAGAGTTTGCTATGAAGAAATGAAGAGAAATGGTTTGAAGATGGAACAAGAACGGGACCAAGATTTGGCTGCAAAAATGTTTTAGAATAATTTTTGTATTTAAATGGTGTAATATGCAATTGAGTTTAGTTTTGATGTATAGGATTTGGACAATGTAATGGTGTACATGAATGATGTTTAGAGATAAGGGCAATAGGCCAAAGACATTTTTGTGTAATTTTATAATAAAACTTGAATGGATCTGAACACATGAACAATTGGATTTGAATATAAATAATGGGTTTTGAAGTCATGATGTTTCGAGATTCAACTTTCTACACTTTGCACTTTAATATCCCAAACGACATCAAACCCATAACTCGTAGCAAAAGTGATGCCGTTTGATCAACGACTTGTAACACAATCCACTTAGATGAGTCGAGTCAATAACCAGTGACATGAACACTTTGAATGGCCCAATGCTTGTAGCATAACTAATTCATCCAAATGAATCAATGCTCCTAACCATCACACCATGAAGATCATCGAGCATAGGGAAGTAAACCCTAGATCAAGAACCTCTTGTAACTGGAAACCCTCTGATCACCTGTCTTTCAAAAGACCAAGTCGAACCCAATCCTTGATTAAGTGCAAGATACCCCATTTTGAAGAAATAGATAACTTTGTGCCAAAACCTATGCGAGACCTCAATTCATTTCATGATCCTTGAGCTCATGCTTTTAGATGTTTTATTTAATGAATGGATGCAAAGCCATGCAAATGTCCTAATGAAGGTATGCAGATGAAATGTAATGCTTAAGCCAGTTAGAAGTTAAAGGGGTAGGACAAATTTGGGGTATGACAGAGACTACTGATGGTTTCGGTGAAAAGAAAGACGGTGCTACTGATGGCAAAGTCTTGAACATGGTGTATCTTGAACCAAGAGAGAGCCTTTTGAAATTCCTTGAGAGGTGTCACAACAACAACTCTCAAGTTGGATTATGTCCAAGGTGTGATGCTGTTTTCAACGTTGATGCTGCAAATAGGGTGAGGTTCGACCCTCGCCGAGGCAAGAATCGTCAGTTCATGTATACAGGAGAAAACAGTGGTCGAAGGACTGGAGAATACAGGAAGCTATTCGAAAAGCCAAAGACTTTTCGCCCCAAGACGGATGTCCCTAAGGATAAGCGGGTAAAACCCATTAACTTCAGAGGAGGCAAACATCCAGAATGGCAGATCCAACGTGTTGGAGCAAATGCTGAAGGCTCTTGGATTGATAGTGGATCTAAGAGGAAAGATTACATATCTCCAAACTACAAAGGAAAGAATCCTATGACTCGAACACAGTGGAGGCGTTATCAGATAAGCCATGAGAATGGGCAGGAAATTTCGAAGATGATGCAAGCAGGTTTTTCTCATTATCAGCCAAAACCTTTTCAGAGGATGTTGACTGAAGAACAAGCGAAAGTGGCAAATGAGAGACTAGCTGCAGGAATGATCCTGGGAAAGAAGCTCATCAAAGAATTAATCGATGATGATACTCCGACTCTCAATACAGGAAAAGAGGCTGAGTATTCTCCATTGTCGGACGAAGAGGTCGACGACAACTTTGACATAGAATCAGATGAGTTGTTAATTGACTGTGGAATTGTATCTGTACTTCCAGCAGAGTTCGACAGAATATCTGAGGTGTCTGAGAATGAAGATGATTTTCTTCCAGACGAAAATGTGGAAGAAACACCTGTTTGTTATTATGTAATGGGAAAAGGAGTAGTGGAAGAACAAAAGGCTTTGTTTGAAAAGCCAGGTCGAGGAATGATGTATCATTTGAAGCCTTTATTCATAAGAGCAAAGGTTGATGGTGTTCCAATAAACAAAGTGTTTGTTGATGGTGGGGTTGCTGTGAACTTAATGCCCTATTCTTCACTTCAGAAAGTGGGTAAGTCTGACAAAGATTTAAGGCCCCATAATATGGTGCTGTCTAATTATGAGGGCAAGACAAGTGGAATACTTGGAGTAATTCAGGTAAAATTGGTTGTTGGTTCGACTGTCAGGTCAACCATCTTTATGGTGATTGCATCCCAGGCAAATTTTAAATTACTCCCGGGACGAGAATGGATCCATGGCATAGGGGCAGTTCCTTCTACTTTGCATCAGCGTGTGGCTATTTGGAGGCCAGATGGTATAGTTGAAAATGTTGAGGCTGACCAAAGCTATTATAAAACTGAGAGTGGTCGCAGGCATTTCGACCAGCATCTAGCAAATGTAGCCCCTTGCTACAAAGCAGAAGAGGTGTACTCTTCTGATGAAAGTGTGTCTAAGTATCTGAACTTGGACCCAAGTTATGGTTTCATTTGGAATAAGGAAGATCCCAATGAACCATTGAATCATGAAAGTCCTCCAGAGCAGAGGACAACAGTCAAAGATGATGACCACTGAGTCAGAATACCTGGCTCGAATAACGGCTTATTTGGCCGAAAACAAGAGAAAAACGGCTTTAGAAGCCGAATTGGAGAAAAACATGGCTTTCGAGGCCATGATGGTAAAAAGTGAAAACAATCAAGAAGTCGATCACCAGGTCAAAAGATTTGATGGGATATACGATGACGAACCTTTAGGCTTCAAGATGGATCCGTTGGGATCAGTAAAAATAATGCAGGCTCAAGATCCTCTTGAAGAAATTGACTTGGGTGATGGAGTCTGTAATATGGTGAACTGACTTTTTATAATCGAAATGTCGCGGTTAAGCATGAGTCGCCACCGACTTTTATTTTATCCAAACTAAATCGGAAAGGCTAAAAGAAACAGAAAAAAAACCTTTTAAAGAAATCTGAGTTCGGGGGTAATTTATGCAAAGGGAAGGTGTAAGGCACCCTTTGCATCCATGGTTTTCCATGGGCTCTTAATTGCTTTGCTCGCTCGTTTTCAGAAAATGTAGATGAAAGAGGAAAAGATGGACTTTAGCTCGTAAAATGAGCGTAGCCAGTTTTTGAAGAATTTTGAGAAAGAATATAGAAAATAGAGCATGGCAAGGCAATTAGGGGCAATTACCTTAAACTCAGATGATAGGTCTCTTTTTAGCCTTTCAGAATGAAAGGGTCAATCCTTGCCATAAGAGGGCAGGAAGCCTTTCGTTTGGAGGTAGAAGGGTCATCGAATTATCATTCGCTCAAAGACTGACCCATGCCATAAAGAGGCAGGTAGTCTAAGAGGAAGGATCAGAATAGCCTTTTTTCGTAGGCAACCAGAAGATACCTCAGCCTTTTCCGTAGGCAACTTTCGAGGGTCGAGGTCATGTTAGTGTATCGAAGGCAGCATCATTAGGGACCATGACCTTTAATCGAGGCAACATGGCTGAGGTATCCTCGTATTCGAGGGACTGGCTATTCTGCACAAAATACAAGGCAACAGGAACAGGCAACAAGGCAACAGGCAACAGGGCAACAGAGAGGTTACCCAAAAGTGTGCGTGTGTGCACCAATCATGTGATTATATTCAAATATATTATCTTGTAAATTTAGTGATTCTATGTTCAATTCAAAGGTTGCACTCCCTAGGATTACTAACCACGCATTTAAACAATATAATCAAAACAGATATGGGGGAGGGAAATTGTAACCAGCGGATCCCTTAATAGGGTTTGACATAAGTAATAATAAACAAAGAAACATATCAAGGTTAGGGTTTTAGGGTTACCAAACTCGTAGCTTCGGCGGTCATCAAACCCTGAAAATTGGAAAGGAAGAATAAACAGAAGAGGGTGAGTGTATGGCTAATTCGGTGAGAATTAGAGTTAACCCTAACTTAATAAAAAATGTCAAAGAGAAATTAAATATGAATAAGAACTTAGCTTCGAATTTGATCTGATATGGTTAGCGGGAAGCCTCGAGCCTTAAGCATTGAATCTGATCATCAGAGAATTGACAACAATATAAGTGTAGGAGGAGTTCTATTGACGAGGAAATTAAACCCTAATCAAAATAAAAAAAACTAATAACAATAATAATAAAAGAAGGGTTTAGAACTTAGCTTCGTTCTTTTGATGTGGCGCGTAGTCGGAGGATCTTTGATTAATCCATACATGCATGCGCTATGAATGTTTGAACTCACGATGGTAGTACCTCGCAAACAAAATAAAATATTAGTACAAATGGCAAAAAATATGAATAAATCATGATAAAACAAATAAATAAAAACTCTAAAATTAACACATAAGTTATAAAAAAAACATTGAAAATTAACAAATATTTTGATTTTTTTATGAGAGTCCTAACAAACATATAATTAAATATCCCTTTTTTTTATATCAATAAAATTAAAGATAGAAAAAACCAATTAAATAATTTAAAAAAAAAAGAAAAGAGAAACATGGTGAGTTGTACGCTCCACCATCTTTATATTAATTAATTTTTTTTTGTTTTTGTTTACTAACTTCTAACATAAATAAGAAAAGAAGAATGGAAAAATTAATTTAAAATCAAACCAAAACCCAAACTGGGAATACGCACTGCCCCCAACTCAATTTCTTTTCACTCGGTCTCTCTCTCTTGCTGTTTCCAGAATCAAACCATTCTTAAATCTCAACTTGAGTTCTCCATACATCTCATCTCAATAAAATAAAATGGACAATGAAAAACTAAACTCTTCAAGCAGCAACAAAGAAATTGGAAACACACAAATGAAGACGATCAAGCATAGAAAAATCAAGCACAAGGAGTTCTAAAAGTACCGTATCGGAATTCTTCTGGTAAGTTCGATTTCAGATTAGTTTTCGCTCCTTATTGTTTTAGCTTCTTCTCGTTTCTGACTCTGGGTGTGCGTTGTCGTTTTGATGGAGCAAGCTCAAATCTGATGTTGCGTAGAATGGACGAACTGAGGCGGTTGAATGTTGTGAAGTTGGATTGAAGGTCGAAGGATGCGGATCCGTAGAGGGAGGCCGTGGCTGAGATCGGAGCGTCGTTGGCTATGTGTCTTTGTGTTGACTCTCCGGCGGCTTCGAGTGGCATCCTCGTCGGAGCTTTATTCTTTTCTCCTTCTCTGCAAAACAAATTTGACTGTGCATAGATTAAGAGTTGAGTAGAATATTGTAACAATGAAACCTGATGGTTGTTTTTGTTTCTTTGATCCCTTGGTAGCGTTGCTGGATTCGGCGAGTTTCTGAGTTGATGATGAACATGTGTATCGAATCACACACAATCCGCTCAATGACGAAGGGGTTTGGAATCTGCAACTGCAAGTTACTGAGTTTGGTTTTTGTTGTGTTAAGGCCTGGTACGTTAATGTTTAACGGATGATGGTGAATGGCATGTTTGTATGTGAAAGTGAAATACAGTTAGAAAAAGGTTAGGAATTGTTGGTGATAAAATTGGTGAGAAGGTTTTCTCTGTGAATGAAAAGTGGTTTAGGGGAAGGAACAAGTTAGTGTATTCTGAACAGTCTAGGTTAGGATTCGTCCTCCTCTAAGTGTTAGAAGTAGTACTTATTTATACACAAAAAATTAGGTCAAGTAAATAAAGCAATTAATCAAATATAATCAGAAAAATTAAATCAAATATAATTTGGTTTTGATTTCTTACCATATTTTATCAATCACATCAAAATTGTTTGATTGCCTATTAAAAATGCTTGAAATAACAAATCAACATTTTAAATTTTCTTTTTTTAGAAATTTTGGACTAAAATGGCATAAAATTGATGAAAAGTAAAAAATAAATATTTTTTAAAAATACCTAATTAAAAAACGAAAATTAATAATAAAATAATAAAAATATTATTTTTGTGATTTTTTGTTTAAAATACTAATAAAATAAAGTTAGAAATAAAATGGAAAAATGTTAGTAAGCGGGATTCAAACTCGAGACCTCTCACTCGTGTACTTTTTACCCTCAAATTCTTACCAACTGGGCTATGCCAATTATTTGAAATAAACTGACATTTGCAAATATATGAGGGCAAATTTTGGGGTATGACAGCTGCCCCTGTTCAATTATCTTAAACCTGAAGATGTAGAGTGGTTTGTATGCCAGTCGGTATCTGAAGGTGGAAGATGATTGAACACTAGAATACCAAGAAATTTGCCCTAGCTGAAGTAGGGACTTTTGTCGGAGATGGGCTTAAAGATGCCATCCAGGCCTTGAGAGAAAATTTATTGGAGATTGATCATGTCAGCACCGTTCATAGTAACTGAATTAGATCTAAGTCTTTTGAACTATTCATGGAGGATGCTCGAAACTAAGTATCAGAACTAAATCGTCGTCTTGATTATCTCTGAACTTTTTCGAAATAATTGTCACAATTAAATCTCTATCTTGATTATCTCTGAACTATCTTTGGAGGATACCCAAAATTAAGTGTCAGAATTAAATAACTATCTTGATTATCTCTGAACTGTTAAGTATCAGAATTAAATCTCTGTCTTGATTATCTCTGAACCATCTTTGGAGGATACCCAAAATTAAGTGTCAGAATTAAATAACTATCTTGATTATCTCTGAACTGTTAAGTATCAGAATTAAATCTCTATCTTGATTATCTCTGAACTATCTTTGGAGGATACCCAAAATTAAGTGTCAGAATTAAATCTTTGTCTTGATCATTTCTGAACTGTTAAGTATCAGAATTAAATCTCTATCTTGATTATCTCTGAACCATCTTTGGAGGATACCCAAAATTAAGTGTCAGAATTAAATAACTATCTTGATTATCTCTGAACTATCTTTGGAGGATACCCAAAATTACGTATCAGAACTAAATCTCCATCTTGAATGAGCGTCAGAATTAAATCTTTGATTTGATTATCTCTGCACTATATCTAGAAGACAATGTTTATTTGATTGTAGAAGTAGGCTAAAAAAGGAACATTAGTTTTATGCAATGTTGTGATGCATGTATTGTAATGTTTATGAATGAAAGTGTTATGCATAGGCAATGAGGCGTATGTATGTTATGTATGAATTTACTATGACACATGATGTATGAAAGTGATTTATGCTATTTGGAGTATCTTGAGAAAATAAATCTCTGTATCATTGTGGTTTTGTCGTTTGATTTTGTCTTGAAGAAGTACAGCTGGGGATTTATGATTCTTGCTTGGGGATGATCAGTAACTTGATGTACCCTGATTGGGAATAAAGACATTAATAAACCATGTTGGTGAAGAGCAAAGTGTTGGAGAAACGACAGTGTTGAAGATGTAAACTCTGTTGGGGACCCATATCTGTGTCGGGACGAGAACTTTTGAAGACATCTTCTTAATGACTACTTTGTGGGGATATGATCTTATGAACCTGGCTTTGTGGGGAGATGTGGGTGTCTTGAAAGTTGCCCCCAGTATCATAGTAACTTACTACTCGATTCAGGACACGCCACTGAGTATTGATCAAGATGTTGAACTGGACTTGCATAGATCTGCCCCTGCTAGTGAGGACTTTATGAAGTGTATATTGTAGGTGACATGCCCCTAGTAATCGTAAACTTAGGGTGATGCCCCTGACTGTTTGGATTTTGAGAGATTCTTGGAATCTTGACTTGATTGCCCCAGATTGATTGGGAAAAACGTGTCATGCCCCTTGTATACGTAGGGGACATTGCTTTTTGGAGTAATATTGTCTGTCGGGATAACTTTCAGTCATTAGTTGTACCCTGTGCAAATTCTTTCTGTTTCTAACATTTGAAATTATGTAGCAAAATTTGTTTAATAATGAATTCATGAGATGCAATGCATACGTTTGTCTTGAGTTTTTGAAAAACATTAAAACAAGAGATGTAAAAGCGTGATATTTATAAAACGTGATGTTTGTAAAGAACAGGATATCAACTCAGCATTTGTGGTAAACCTTAAGGAGTCAGGATACCTTTTGGTGACAGTATGCTTTCGAACTAACCATGCTTCAATTAGGACTTTAAAGGGTTGTAACGTGGCTTGGTTCACGGTTTAAGAAACAAAAGATAAAGGCTCAAAATTTGATTGTACCCACCCCTCTTCGTGATGATCTTCAGTCCTAAGCTCAGTTAATTCAAATTATGCATACAGGTTCCAAGAGACTTATGGATTTGCGCCTTCGATAATGTTGATGGTTCGCAAGTAATGAGAACTTTTGAGATGGCAGTCACTTCTTCCTTTTGGTAGTCACAACATTGTGTTGTTCAGGAATTTATTGACTTCTCTGTTTTCATCTTTTTGATATCCCTAACTTTTGCCTGAACTGTCTATTTTGAGCTTACAGTCAGCGGGATGCCTTGATTTTTGCCTAAGTCATCTTTCTGATTTTTGACTTAGCAGGCTTTTCATTGTATATATGTTTTTTCATTTTTTTGTTTTTGAAAGATATTGACTGCCTTGTTTGATTGATGAACCGTCATTGTCTTTTGATTGACATTTCCAACACTTCTTTGATGCGTGCGGTTGAACGTTTGTGATTGAAACCTTTGTTGAAAGGTGTACTGAATGGTTCTCTTAAAATAGAATGCACAGCCAAATTAACTGAGAACTACCCTGCCCCAGGTTATGATCCAAGGTTTTCAATTATTCAAGAAAGAAAACTCCTACAACTTAGGCTCAAAAGGGTTAACGAGGGATTATCATCCTTATATCTCCACTGTTTAGGAATTGAAATAATGCCTGTACATCGTCAACATAGTCCGTTCAAAAGCATACTGTATGAGGTTGCGGTATCGTTTTCGTCATCCTCCCTCAAAAGGCTTACAGCTTAGCAGGAGTTGAATAAACACAAAACATATGCAAGGTAAATACGTGGTTTGAAATGAATGATAACGAAATAATGTATTCAAGACAAACATATGCAATGCACTGATGATAATTATTAAAACAGATAATGTCTATCATAAGTCGAATGTTTAAACAAACAGAATAGAAATTGCAAACAAAAGTAAATCTAATGATCTAAAAAGTTCATCCTTCTAGACATCCATAGTATTAGCAATCTTGTTGTGATTAGGCATGGGGGCAGTGATCACATTAGGAGTTGCAGGAGAGTCGAACTCAATTTCACCAGCGTCGATCATATCTTGAATTTTGTTCTTCAGCGGCCAACAATTCTCTGTGTCGTGTCCAGGACTATTAGAATGATATGCGCATCTTGCGTTGGGTTTGTAGCTAGGAGCAGAGGTGTTAGGATTCTTAGGAGGATCCCTCAGGGTAACCAAATTTGCCTTTAGCAGATGTTGTAAAGCTTGAGCTAACGACATTGATCTTTGTGAATTGTCGTCTTGGTGTATCTTGTTTGTTTTGACGGCCTTGTTGAGGCGCCGGTGCGGAGCTCAGGATTGCCCCAATAGATTGATCATGGTTTATCTTTTTCTGCCCATACACAGCATTGGAATCTGACCTCCCATTGAAATGCTTCTTTGTAGTACCTGAGGATGCAGCCACTTGAATCTTACCACTTCGAATGCCACTCTCTACACGTTCCCCAATTAGTATGAGTTCAGTGAATCCAGATGATGAACTTCCCAGCAAATGGCTATAAAAAGGACCAGTCAGTGTATTCATGAACATATCGACCAATTCTCTGTCAGCTAGAGAGGGTTTGACTCTTCCAGCTAGATCTCTCCATTTCTGAGCATACTCCTTGAAACTTTCATTAGAGCCCATAGACATGTTTTGTAGTTGCATTCGAGTTGGTGCGAGATCGGAATTATATTGGTATTGCTTGTAGAAAGCAACAACCAAATCTTCCCAGGTACGGATGTGGGTACTCTCCAATTGATAGTACCATTCGAGTTGAGTTCCAGATAAGCTCTCCTGGAAAAAGTGGATCCAAAGCTTCTTATCAACAGTATGAGGTTGAATCTTCCTTACATAAGACCTCAAGTGTAGTTTAGGACAGGAGACTCCATCATACTTAGTAAAGGAGGGAGTTTTGAATTTTGGAGGAATAACGACCCCAGGAACGAGTCCAAGCTCTTCAAAATCCAGCCCAGGTACCTTCTGAGTTTCCACGCTTCTCAGACGCTCTTCTAACATCTTGTATTTGTCATCAGGATGTTCATCCTCATGGTGATAGTCCTCTTCTTCTTCAGAGGGTTTGGTAGAATCATGGTTACTTTTTGCATCAGTTTTGATACTAGCATCATCATCTTGCTCATCCTCATCACTGTCTTCAGAGGGTTCAACATCCCTGAGTTGCAAGATCGGTCTAAGCTTTTTCCCCAGAGCCTTCTTACCCTTCTTCTTCTTCTTGGTCAGGAGTGCTTTCAATTCATCTTGCCCCTTGGACAGGTTCAGGATCAGATCTTGAAACTGGGCGTTCTGAGCTTGAAGGTCTTTGACTGATTGCTCGAGATTCATGATGCTGAAATAAACAGCAAGGTGGTAAGAAACCTGTGGTGGAAACCTGTGATGCAATGTTATGAATGCAGATGCAATACTTCCAAGGATCTTTAGAAATTTAGTTAGCAACATTGGAACATGATTCGATCGCTTCTTCGTTTGAAGAACTCTGATTTTTTGGATGTTCTTCTATGGGAATCAAGCTCACCATATCCAGTGGGTCATAGCCTCTGATTCGGGAACTTCTGAATTTGAAGGTACATGGCTAGAGGAAAATAAATCCTCTTGCCCCTTGATAGGTATCGAGTCTCTGAATTGGAAGGCACGTGGCCAGAGGAAAATAAATCCTCTTGCCCCTAGATAGGAATTCAGTCCTTGATAAGAGCACCTGAAATGGTGCGCCCTAAATCCCTAAGATCCTTGAAAGGGTCAGTTAAATCATGTTATGCTTATGATGTCATGATGTCATGAAGTTATGCAAATGCAGTTCATTAGGCATAGTGTGGGGTAGTAAGGACAAACAAGTCCTTTTAACAAAACCTGCAAGGAAACGAAGGTTAGCAGCAAACACTAACAAGTCACGCAAGTCACACAAGTCACACAATTTTGCCTTATGGTTAGGTGTTAGGAGTAAATTAATGGTAAATTCATGTGTTAATGTAAGTGATTTCTTCTCTAAACCAATGCAAAAATGTGATGAATCCATAGGTTTTTATTAAGAATTGAACTGAATAAGTTTAGTTCGTGCGTAAAGCAAATCGAATCACTTGTGGGTGTTATTGTTGCAGGTTTTGAGCTGAATAAGAACTTAAAAAGAACATGAGGAGGAAAGAAAGCTGGAAGTCTCAAAGGCTGAAGAAAAAGATGGAAAGTACAAAGGGCGCGCCGCGAGAGTTCCTAGGCGCGCCGCGAAAACACTTCTGTTTGAGGGGCGCGCCGCGCCAGCCCGTTGCCGCGCCGCGGCCTCGGCGTTAAAAGCCCAAAAGATCTGTTTTAAAGCCCTAGTTTTCCAAGTGGTGAGATATACTTTGTGGGAGCGAAATTAGGAGAGCCATCTGATTCTGAAGCTGAGAACAACAATTGAAGGTGGATTCTTTACCAATCGAAGACATTCTATTGATGAAGATGAATTCCTCCATTGATTCTTGTGTGTTCTTCATGTCTATGGAGAGCTAAATCCCTCTTGTTGAGTCTAAGGTAGTAGTTAACCTATGAATATACATTACCATTGATTAATTCCTGTGAACAATTGTTTGAATTTATTATCAATAAGAAACCTTGCTTTTAATTTACATCATTGTTGAATCTTTGATCGAAAGAAAGGATTTAACTTTTGCCCTAGGTTACTATATTGATTCAATTGCAATTTGCAGAGATGGAATTGTAATTGGGTTTTCATAATTATCGTTCGTAATTACTATTATCGTTATTGTGATTTGGAGAGATCGAATCTCATACCGGTAAAAGTTATCTAATTTGATTTGCAGACATGGAATCTTATTTGAGGATAAGTGAAGATAATGATTCAAAGGATTGTTCTATTGAGAATTAATTGATAATTGTATAGGATTAGGTTGATGAACCCTAAAGACTCAACATCTTTCTTTAATTGTTAACACAAAGTCCTTTACTTGCTTTTATTTTATTATTTGCTTTTGATATAAAACAAGCCAAACCAAATTTCTTAACTCAAAATAAACAACTATAGAACGGCAGTGATATTAACCAATCCCTGTGGATACGATATATTACCGAAAATATTTACCCACAAATACTTTCAACAAATTGGCGCCGTTGCCGGGGATTGGTGTCAATATTGCATGCATTGCAATAGTTCTTATTTTGAGTTTTAATTGTTATTTTCTCTATTTGGTTGTTTCACGTGTTTGCTAGTTTTGCAGAAAATTGTGTATGCGCAACAAAGTTTCTAGCGATCAACTTCTTTTTGATCCCGAGATCGAAAGGACCGCTAGGAGGTTAAATAGCAAAGCACGAAAAAGAGCGAACATAGCAAAAGCAAGAGACAACGCAACCGCGACATCGTCACAACAACTTGAAACCATTGACGAGTCGCAAGAAGGATTCTTCTTTCACGAACTATTCACGGAGGAAGAACCGGAAGTTTTTATACAACCTACTGTTGGCAACATGGCTGCTAATGGTCCATGTGCTAATAGTCCAAGACTCAATCCTCAGTTCGCGAGAACTGCCGCCAACGGGCGACCGACAGAACTGAAGACCGGTATCATACAATTGATTTGTGCAAGTCCTTTCGCCGGATTGGACCATGAAGACCCGTACACGCATCTTACTCGATTCTATGAGTTAGCGGGTACTACGGGTGTCGCTCAAGCTGATGAGGAAGCATTATTTAAGAGGTTGTTCCCACACTCTTTGCTATCTAAGGCAAAGGATTGGTATCTGGATCAACCAGAGGTAGTGATGACAAATTGGAACACATTGGAAGAAAAATTTCTGGAAAGGTTTTACTCTCAAAACCGATTCTTCGAAGCAAAAACAGCAATAGCAGTATTTTCTCAAGGTAGTAATGAATCTTTGAATGAAGCATGGGAAAGGTATAAAGCTATGTTGAGAAAGTGCAAAGGACACGGTTTTTCAGACGTTGACCAAATCCATATGTTCCGTAACGGTCTCACAGCTACAAACAAGACACTTTTGGACGCCACAGCTGGTGGTTCTCTCATGTCCAAAACACCTGAAGAAGCTACTCAGATAATAGAGCGAATGGCTCTAAATGATCGTCAAGGCAATCATGATCGAACAGTAAGAGATAAGAAACCCGGAATGTTAGAGTTGAACAACAGTGATGCTCTACTTGCTCAGAACAAATTGCTAACTTCACAAGTGGAACTTTTGACACAACAAATGTCTAAATTACCACAACAGATCAAGGAGCTGAACTGGGTATCTAATTCATATCAAGTTGCTAAGTGCGAATTGTGCAAGGGAGATCATCAAACAGGATTCTGTCCACCAGTGCAAGAAGAAGAAGTGAATTACATGAACAATAACCAAGGACAAAGGCAGAATCAATATCAGCACCAGCCATACCAACAAGGTTATCCACCAAGATATAACAATCAAGGGTACCAACAAAGGCCACCGAATCAAGGGTATCAACAACAAGCATTCCAACCATACACTCAACCACCACAACAACAGCAAGGAGGACAATCCAAGTTAGAGGAGACAGTGAATCAGTTCATTCAAACATCAGTAATAAATCAGAAGAATCAAGAAGCGGCTATAAAGAGTTTAGAAACTCAAGTGGGCCAACTTGCTAAGCAGATTGCAACTCATCAATCAAATGCAACTTTCTCGGCCAACACTCAAGAGAACCCAAGAGAACATTGCAAAGCAGTGGTAACAAGGTCTGGACAAAAAGGTGGCAAGGATGAAACGAAAACTAATGAGGTTGAAGACGATAAAGAAAAAGAAGATGAAAAACATGATGGAGAAGATGAAGAATATGAAATTATTAGAAAGGGGGATGAAGAGGAAGATTTGAGTAGAGAAGTCAAGAAGGAGAAATTAAAAAGAAGGAGTGCTAAAGATAAGATGGCGAACAACACGATTCCGAGTCAACATTTGCCATATCCTCATGCTCCTTCAAAGAAAGACAACGCTAGACAACATGCAAGGTTTATGGACATATTTAAACAACTTCATATAAATATTCCATTTGCCGAAGCGTTGGAGCAAATGCCCAAGTATGCTAAATTCATGAAGAATATAATCACAAAGAAAAAGAAATACACAGATGAGGAGACCGTGTTGCTTGATGCCCAGTGTAGTGCCATAATCCAAAGAACTACTCCAAGAAAGGAATCCGATCCGGGACGAGTCACTTTGCCATTAAATATTGGAGGGAACTTCACTGGTGCCGGGTTGATTGATCTGGGGTCTAGCATCAACTTAATCCCTTTATCCATTGTCAAGAAATTAGGGAATATTTTGATGAAGCCTACTAGGATGACATTGCAATTAGCCGACAAGTCTATCACCTCACCATATGGAGTGGTTCAAGATTTGCTAGTAAAAGTAGACAAATTCTTTTTCCCGGTGGATTTTGTGGTAGTTGACATGGAGGAAGATCATGAGGTACCATTAATTCTTGGAAGACCATTCATGAAAACCGCCCGAATGATGATTGATATGGATGCGGGGATCATGAAAGTAAGGGTGCAAGATGAAGAGGTAAAGTTTAATCTTTTCGAAGCCAAGAAGCATCCTAAGAACAAGAAGGATAGTTTCCAAATCGATGCCACCGAAGAAGAACTCAAAGATGCTGAAAATCAAGTTAAAAAAGACAAAATGAAAGCATCTCATGATACAAACATCAGCCACAAAGAAATTCAAGTTGGAAAAAGGGTGCTCTTGTGCAAACCAAGACTCAAGTTATTTCCGAATAAAGGGAAGTCAAAATGGTCGGGACCATTTGTAGTAAAAGAGGTATGCAATTATGGAGCCATTGTGGTAGAGAATCCTAAGACAAAAGAGAGGAGAACCGTTAATGGAACACGGTTAAAAGATTTCTTCGGGGGAGTGGAGCAACATGCACAATTTTTAGTTCCTTGAAAGCATGAACCGTCGAGCCATGCGACGTTAAACGAAGCACTTTGTGGGAGGTAACCCACACTTCTAATGTTTTGTTTTGTTTAGCTTTTATTTCAGGAAATAATCAGGGAACCCGTCTGGTGAAAGCTAGGAGGCAGCAATTGATATTGCGTTACTCTCTGTAAGTCACCCTCTCGGACTTGTTACGAAACATTGAGGTCAATGTTTAGTTCAAGTTTGGGGGGTGGATTTATTTATTTTTTGAATTGTTCAAATCTTTTGTTTTTATTTAATTATGTACTCCCAGTTAGAGTAAGTAGTCCCATAACAAAACGAGAATCTCAAGCGAAGTATCAACAAGGAAGCAACATGTATGAAAAGTGGTAGGAAGTGAATGTTCAAAAATTTTTCACTTTCACTTTCTTTTTCAATAAGTAACAAAGCAGGTATGAATTTTTGAACTCAAACTCTTAATGTGTGCAATGAAACTTAAGGTGTTAGTAAATACTGTCAGAAGTTCTTTATGGTACATTGTTTGTTGGATCGGCTTAGCCTTAACCATTGTGAGGAAAGCTTTCCATTGTTTACTATATGCAGGAGACCATCAATTATTTTGACGTGTTTGTATCATGCTAAACCGTTTGTTGCATCGTTTGTGGAAATCTGTGAAAGTGATTGAGGCACTTGTTTGAATCTGAGAGTTCTTTTAGCCTATTCCAATGAAAAAACTTATTTGCTTCTGTGAGAGTATGATCCTTTGCTAACCATTCTTTGAGCCTGAGGTCAAGGTAAGTATCATAATATGCACCAAGGAAATACCTGGTGAGTTTGATCTCAATAAAAAGTTTTGTTTTGGACCATCAACCATAAAATTTGGTGATGTGTTTTCTCTTTGACCTTTTTAGAAAGTAGGGGAGCATTCATATAATCTGAATACAGGTTGATCTCCAAGTTGGGGAGAGTCACATTCAAAAGAAGAGTAAGTACTTATGGTAATCGGTGAAAGATAAAAGAAGTCGTAGCTTGAAAAAAAAAAGAGAAGTAACAACGTTAGAATATAACGGTTGCTGAAAAAAAGTGAAAAAGAAAAACCAAGCTACGAATGAAAAAAGATGGACAGGTAAAGGAAGTAGAGTTTTAGAGAAAAAGAAATAAGTTATGAATTGGATGCTTCCCTATATTAGGAACAACCCTTGATTATCTTCTTTTCTTTGAATCTAAACCACATTACAACCATAGAAAGACCTTTTGATTCTCAGATTCCACAAGACTTGATGCGAGCAATTTGGTGAACGTATGATATGGATCTTTGTTGATTTAATTGTTTGGATGAGTGTTTAACCCCTCTTTTATTCATCATACTTTTTGATGAGAGTGATTAGTGCTGATTCAATTACAATTGTGTAGTGTTTTGAACTTCTGGAGGTAATTTGCTTTCAACGTTTGTTTCATGTGTATATTCTGAGTTTGCAGGTAGAAGAGGAGTATTTGACTTAGTTACTGGATTGAACCACTTGAGAAAAACTTTTTGAAAAACTTGTTGCTTGATTGTCGGTAAACTTTGCTGGAGGTAAGTAATTTTGTTTAGGGACAAACAAAACTCTAAGTTGGGGAGAGTTTGTTAGGAGTAAATTAATGGTAAATTCATGTGTTAATGTAAGTGATTTCTTCTCTAAACCAATGCAAAAATGTGATGAATCCATAGGTTTTTATTAAGAATTGAACTGAATAAGTTTAGTTCGTGCGTAAAGCAAATCGAATCACTTGTGGGTGTTATTGTTGCAGGTTTTGAGCTGAATAAGAACTTAAAAAGAACATGAGGAGGAAAGAAAGCTGGAAGTCTCAAAGGCTGAAGAAAAAGATGGAAAGTACAAAGGGCGCGCCGCGAGAGTTCCTAGGCGCGCCGCGAAAACACTTCTGTTTGAGGGGCGCGCCGCGCCAGCCCGTTGCCGCGCCGCGGCCTCGGCGTTAAAAGCCCAAAAGATCTGTTTTAAAGCCCTAGTTTTCCAAGTGGTGAGATATACTTTGTGGGAGCGAAATTAGGAGAGCCATCTGATTCTGAAGCTGAGAACAACAATTGAAGGTGGATTCTTTACCAATCGAAGACATTCTATTGATGAAGATGAATTCCTCCATTGATTCTTGTGTGTTCTTCATGTCTATGGAGAGCTAAATCCCTCTTGTTGAGTCTAAGGTAGTAGTTAACCTATGAATATACATTACCATTGATTAATTCCTGTGAACAGTTGTTTGAATTTATTATCAATAAGAAACCTTGCTTTTAATTTACATCATTGTTGAATCTTTGATCGAAAGAAAGGATTTAACTTTTGCCTTAGGTTACTATATTGATTCAATTGCAATTTGCAGAGATGGAATTGTAATTGGGTTTTCATAATTATCGTTCGTAATTACTATTATCGTTATTGTGATTTGGAGAGATCGAATCTCATACCGGTAAAAGTTATCTAATTTGATTTGCAGACATGGAATCTTATTTGAGGATAAGTGAAGATAATGATTCAAAGGATTGTTCTATTGAGAATTAATTGATAATTGTATAGGATTAGGTTGATGAACCCTAAAGACTCAACATCTTTCTTTAATTGTTAACACAAAGTCCTTTACTTGCTTTTATTTTATTATTTGCTTTTGATATAAAACAAGCCAAACCAAATTTCTTAACTCAAAATAAACAACTATAGAACGGCAGTGATATTAACCAATCCCTGTGGATACGATATATTACCGAAAATATTTACCCACAAATACTTTCAACATTAGGCTTGCACGTGGTCCAGAGGTATGTACCCTCCCCCTGAAGTTTAGTTGGTTCAAACTTGTCCTATATAAAGATCGGGTTCTAGGGAGCTCATATCATTGACCTTTCTCGAAGGCGCTTATCTCAGTTTGGCAATCGAATCGCCAACCGAAAAGGTCCTGAAAGTCCAGTCCATATGAGTGTAGCTTCGAGTATCAACCAACTTCAGTCGGAACCAAAGCCAGCCATCTCGCTACTTTCTAAAAGGCCAAAGTCAAGTTCGACTAAGGTTCTAAGGGCGAATTAGTGCTTAATGACACCACGCGGCAGCCAAGCATTTCCTCAGGTCGGATCCCAAGGAACACCAGGACAAACCAATGTGTCACACTAACGATGGCCATCAGATCAACCACATCAGTATACGATGTGCAGTCTCATTGATCTCATGCCATTTACCTAAGGTACTCAGATCCGGGTTAGGATCTTTCACACAACAGAATACCCAAAACAGCCCTGCAAAAGTAAAGCAAACAAAGCAAACAATAGAAAACATTTAAGTGATTCCTAAACTTTTAAGGTAACCCCTCTTTTATCGAAATTTATCCCCAGCAGAGTCGCCAGTTCTGTAATATGGTGAACTGACTTTTTATAATCGAAATGTCGCGGTTAAGCATGAGTCGCCACTGACTTTTATTTTATCCAAACTAAATCGGAAAGGCTAAAAGAAACAGAAAAAAAACCTTTTAAAGAAATCTGAGTTCGGGGGGTAATTTATGCAAAGGGAAGGTGTAAGGCACCCTTTGCATCCATGGTTTTCCATGGGCTCTTAATTGCTTTGCTCGCTCGTTTTCAGAAAATGTAGATGAAAGAGGAAAAGATGGACTTTAGCTCGTAAAATGAGCGTAGCCAGTTTTTGAAGAATTTTGAGAAAGAATATAGAAAATAGAGCATGGCAAGGCAATTAGGGGCAATTACCTTAAACTCAGATGATAGGTCTCTTTTTAGCCTTTCAGAATGAAAGGGTCAATCCTTGCCATAAGAGGGCAGGAAGCCTTTCGTTTGGAGGTAGAAGGGTCATCGAATTATCATTCGCTCAAAGACTGACCCATGCCATAAAGAGGCAGGTAGTCTAAGAGGAAGGATCAGAATAGCCTTTTTTCGTAGGCAACCAGAAGATACCTCAGCCTTTTCCGTAGGCAACTTTCGAGGGTCGAGGTCATGTTAGTGTATCGAAGGCAGCATCATTAGGGACCATGACCTTTAATCGAGGCAACATGGCTGAGGTATCCTCGTATTCGAGGGACTGGCTATTCTGCACAAAATACAAGGCAACAGGAACAGGCAACAAGGCAACAGGCAACAGGGCAACAGAGAGGTTACCCAAAAGTGTGCGTGTGTGCACCAATCATGTGATTATATTCAAATATATTATCTTGTAAATTTAGTGATTCTATGTTCAATTCAAAGGTTGCACTCCCTAGGATTACTAACCACGCATTTAAACAATATAATCAAAACAGATATGGGGGAGGGAAATTGTAACCAGCGGATCCCTTAATAGGGTTTGACATAAGTAATAATAAACAAAGAAACATATCAAGGTTAGGGTTTTAGGGTTACCAAACTCGTAGCTTCGGCGGTCATCAAACCCTGAAAATTGGAAAGGAAGAATAAACAGAAGAGGGTGAGTGTATGGCTAATTCGGTGAGAATTAGAGTTAACCCTAACTTAATAAAAAATGTCAAAGAGAAATTAAATATGAATAAGAACTTAGCTTCGAATTTGATCTGATATGGTTAGCGGGAAACCTCGAGCCTTAAGCATTGAATCTGATCATCAGAGAATTGACAACAATATAAGTGTAGGAGGAGTTCTATTGACGAGGAAATTAAACCCTAATCAAAATAAAAAAAACTAATAACAATAATAATAAAAGAAGGGTTTAGAACTTAGCTTCGTTCTTTTGATGTGGCGCGTAGTCGGAGGATCTTTGATTAATCCATACATGCATGCGCTATGAATGTTTGAACTCACGATGGTAGTACCTCGCAAACAAAATAAAATATTAGTACAAATGGCAAAAAATATGAATAAATCATGATAAAACAAATAAATAAAAACTCTAAAATTAACACATAAGTTATAAAAAAAACATTGAAAATTAACAAATATTTTGATTTTTTTATGAGAGTCCTAACAAACATATAATTAAATATCCCTTTTTTTTATATCAATAAAATTAAAGATAGAAAAAACCAATTAAATAATTTTAAAAAAAAAGAAAAGAGAAACATGGTGAGCTGTACGCTCCACCATCTTTATATTAATTAATTTTTTTTGTTTTTGTTTACTAACTTCTAACATAAATAAGAAAAGAAGAATGGAAAAATTAATTTAAAATCAAACCAAAACCCAAACTGGGAATACGCACTGCCCCCAACTCAATTTCTTTTCACTCGGTCTCTCTCTCTTGCTGTTTCCAGAATCAAACCATTCTTAAATCTCAACTTGAGTTCTCCATACATCTCATCTCAATAAAATAAAATGGACAATGAAAAACTAAACTCTTCAAGCAGCAACAAAGAAATTGGAAACACACAAATGAAGACGATCAAGCATAGAAAAATCAAGCACAAGGAGTTCTAAAAGTACCGTATCGGAATTCTTCTGGTAAGTTCGATTTCAGATTAGTTTTCGCTCCTTATTGTTTTAGCTTCTTCTCGTTTCTGACTCTGGGTGTGCGTTGTCGTTTTGATGGAGCAAGCTCAAATCTGATGTTGCGTAGAATGGACGAACTGAGGCGGTTGAATGTTGTGAAGTTGGATTGAAGGTCGAAGGATGCGGATCCGTAGAGGGAGGCCGTGGCTGAGATCGGAGCGTCGTTGGCTATGTGTCTTTGTGTTGACTCTCCGGCGGCTTCGAGTGGCATCCTCGTCGGAGCTTTATTCTTTTCTCCTTCTCTGCAAAACAAATTTGACTGTGCATAGATTAAGAGTTGAGTAGAATATTGTAACAATGAAACCTGATGGTTGTTTTTGTTTCTTTGATCCCTTGGTAGCGTTGCTGGATTCGGCGAGTTTCTGAGTTGATGATGAACATGTGTATCGAATCACACACAATCCGCTCAATGACGAAGGGGTTTGGAATCTGCAACTGCAAGTTACTGAGTTTGGTTTTTGTTGTGTTAAGGCCTGGTACGTTAATGTTTAACGGATGATGGTGAATGGCATGTTTGTATGTGAAAGTGAAATACAGTTAGAAAAAGGTTAGGAATTGTTGGTGATAAAATTGGTGAGAAGGTTTTCTCTGTGAATGAAAAGTGGTTTAGGGGAAGGAACAAGTTAGTGTATTCTGAACAGTCTAGGTTAGGATTCGTCCTCCTCTAAGTGTTAGAAGTAGTACTTATTTATACACAAAAAATTAGGTCAAGTAAATAAAGCAATTAATCAAATATAATCAGAAAAATTAAATCAAATATAATTTGGTTTTGATTTCTTACCATATTTTATCAATCACATCAAAATTGTTTGATTGCCTATTAAAAATGCTTGAAATAACAAATCAACATTTTAAATTTTCTTTTTTTAGAAATTTTGGACTAAAATGGCATAAAATTGATGAAAAGTAAAAAATAAATATTTTTTAAAAATACCTAATTAAAAAACGAAAATTAATAATAAAATAATAAAAATATTATTTTTGTGATTTTTTGTTTAAAATACTAATAAAATAAAGTTAGAAATAAAATGGAAAAATGTTAGTAAGCGGGATTCAAACTCGAGACCTCTCACTCGTGTACTTTTTACCCTCAAATTCTTACCAACTGGGCTATGCCAATTATTTGAAATAAACTGACATTTGCAAATATATGAGGGCAAATTTTGGGGTATGACAGAGTCACTAAAAGACCTACGTATGTAAGTACAAAACTTACAAGTGATCTCAAGACCAAGTTGATTCGACTTTTGAAAGAATATAAAGATTGTTTTGCATGGGATTACAATGAAATGACTGGTTTAAGTCGAAGTGTGGTAGAACATCAATTGCCTTTGAACCTAGGAAAGAAACCTATCAAGCAACTTCCTAGAAGATTTGTGCCGGAGGTTATGGAAAAAATCAAAATAGAAATTGAAAGATTGCTGAGAAGCAAGTTTATTCGAACTGCGAGGTACGTCGAATGGTTAGCTAATATAGTGTCTGTCATAAAGAAAAATGGTAGCCTTCGTATATGCATAGATTTCAGAGATTTAAATAGTGCTACCCCTAAAGATGAATATCCCATGCCTGTTGCTGAGATGTTAGTCGATTCCGCAGCCGGATTTGAATATCTCAGCTTATTAGATGGATATTCAGGTTATAACCAAATTTTTATAGCTGACGAAGATGTACCTAAGACGGTGTTTCGATGCCCAGGTGCTTTAGGTACTTATGAATGGGTAGTAATGCCTTTTGGTTTGAAAAATGTTGGAGCTACGTACCAACGAGCTATGAATTCCATGTTTCATGATTTTATTAACAAATTTATGCAAGTTTATATTGATGATATTGTAATAAAATCTAATTCTGAGAATGGTCACTTAGACCATCTTCGACAGTCTTTTGAAAGAATGAGGAAATATGGACTCAAAATGAATCCTTTAAAATGTGCTTTTGGTGTACATGCTGGGGATTTCCTGGGTTTCGTGGTTCACAAGAAAGGTATTGAGATAAACCAGAACAAGACGAAAGCAATCTTGGAGCTGAAGGCGCCAGAAACAAAGAAACAACTCCAGTCATTGTTGGGGAAGATTAATTTCTTGAGGAGATTTATTTTAAATTTAAGTGGTAAAACGAAGATCTTTTCACCACTTGTGAAGCTCAAGAATCAAGATCAATTCAAATGGGAGCAAGAACATCAACAGGCATTCGACCAAATAAAAGCTTATCTGACTAAGCCTCCTATTTTGTTACCCCCCAATAGGACAAAAAGTATGAAGTTGTACATAGTTGCATCAGGTTCGACAATTGGGAATATGTTAGCCCAAGAGGATGATAATGGCGTCGAAAGAGCTATATATTATCTAAGTCGAACCTTAGTGGATGCTGAAACTAGGTATAATGATATTGAAAAATTATGTTTATGCTTGTACTTCTCATGTAATAAACTTAAGCAATATATAAAGCCTGTTGATGTGTATGTGTCCTCTCATTTTGATGTTATTAAACATATGTTGTCTAAACCAATTTTGCATAGTCGAATTGGTAAATGGGCCTTGGCGCTAACTAAATTCTCCTTAACATATGTTCCTTTAAAAGCTATGAAAGGACAAATCGTGGCCGATTTCATAGTCGAACATGGGTTAGTTGAACTATCAGCAAATCTGGTCGATCAATCTAACTGGAAGTTGTTCTTTGATGGTTCTAGTCATAAAAATGGATCAGGCATTGGAGTCTTGATTATTTCTCCTGAAGGACTTCCAACCAAGTTCCACTATAGAATGAAAGATGTATGTTCTAATAACGAAGTCGAATATGAAGCTTTGATAACCGGTTTGAAAGCCCTAATAGACTTGGGGGCAAAGCGAGTTGAAATTCGAGGTGATTCTGAGCTGGTAATTCGACAAATCAAGAAAGAGTATAAATGCATCAAAGAAAATCTAATAGTGTACTATGCAATAGTGGTACGCTTGTTAGAGAAATTTGAATATGTTGAGATTTTGCATGTACCGAGATCTAATAATTATATTGCTAATGAATTGGCACAGATTGCTTCTGGGTATAGAGTTTCCAAAAGTAAGTTAGAAGATATGGTCGATATCAAAGAGAAGGAAACTCATGTAGTGTTGGACAAGTGACACCAAAACTTGGGGGGGGGGGGGTAGAAGACAAAATTAAAAGTGAAGATTTGTATGCCTTGGAAATTTTTGCCATCGACAATATGACAGTTTTTGATTGGAGAAACCCATTAGTCCAATACCTAAATAATCCAGTCGGAGGAACTGATCGAAAGATCAAATACAGAGCTTTAAACTATGTGATATTGGGAAATGAATTATACAAGAAAACGGCTGAAGGTGTATTGTTGAAGTGCTTAAGTGAAGCCGAAGCATATTTGGCCGTGTCAGAAGTGCATAGTGGTGTTTGTGGAGCTCATCAGTCAGGCCATAAAATGAAGTGGTTGTTGTTTAGACAAGGTTTATATTGGCCGACAATGTTAAAAGATTGTATTTAATACGCAAGAGGGTGCCAAGAATGCCTGAAGTTTTCAGGTATTCAACATGTTCCAGCTAGTGAGTTGCATGCCATTGTCAAACATTGGCCTTTTAGAGGGTGGGCTTTGGATTTAATAGGAGAAATCAAACCTGCATCTTCTAAACAACAAAAATTCATTTTAGTAGGAATAGATTATTTTACTAAATGGATAGAAGCAATTCCATTGGTTAGTGCTGATCAAGAAGCAGTGATTAGTTTCATACAGAAACATATTATTTACAGATATGGGATTCCAGAGACTATCACCACTGATCAGGGATCAGTCTTTACTGGTCAAAAGATGCAAGCTTTTGCAGCAGAGCCAGGATTTAAATTGCTAACATCCACTCCTTATTATGCTCAGGCTAATGGTCAAGTCGAAGCTGCTAATAAAGTTATTATAAACTTAATAAAAAAGCATGTAGGGAAAAAGCCGTGAAATTGGCATCAAAAACTCGACCAAATCCTTTGGGCCTGTCGAACGTCACCAAAGGAAGCAATAAATACTACCCCATTTTGTTTGACTTTTGGGCATGATGCTGTGTTGCCTGCAGAAATTCATCTACAGTCGGCTAGAATTCAACGACAAAGCGAACTTTCGACAGATGAATACTGGAGTATGATGTTAGATGAATTAGTAGAGTTAGACGAAGAACGACTAATGGCGTTGGATAGGTTAATAAGACAAAAGCAAAAAGTGGCGAAAGCTTACAATAAGAAAGTAAAAGAGAAAACATTTGTGGTAGGTGATTATGTGTGGAAAGTTATTTTACCCATGGATCAAAGGAATAAATTATTGGGTAAATGGTCCCCAAGTTGGGTAGGGCCGTTTAAAATTTTGCAAGTGTTTTCAAACAACGCATATGAAATTGAAGAACTGAATTCAGATGGTCGAATCTTGAGGATAAATGGTAAATATTTGAAAAAATATAAACCTATACTTCAAGAAATTCGCATAATAGAATAAAACCAAAAGATTATATTAAAATGGCTGAAAATTTGGCCAGTCATTACAAAAAGTCCATTATAAAGTACGTGGACAGTCAGTCAAAAACAAAAAATTACAAAGTAGGAAAGTTGTTCCTAAAATAGGCTAGCTTGGCTGACTCAAAGTCAATCTTAGAGTCAAGTCGAGACAAGCCTTGTCTAAGTTGTCGAATGTTACTTTCCAGTTTGAGAGCATTTTCACCATGGCCAAGACCCTTCAAAATCTCTTGATTAATAGTTTCAGGCGAAGGAATCTTCTCAGTTTGAGCCAAAGTGATTTTCTCTTGTTCAAGATCTTGAATTTTTTTGTTGAGAGCATCAATTTGGGCCTTATAATCAGCAATTTTGTGGTTGATTTCTCCCTCCTTGTCAGAAAACTTTAAAGTTTTTTCCTAGAACTCTTCAACCTTCTTAGTCGAGGCTGCACTGGCATCCCACTCCCTCTCCATTTCGCGCTCTTTGTTCTTTGCTTGTCGAGTAATGTTTTTCTTGGTGATGAGGTCTCTCCAGAGCTGGTCGAAGTACGCCTCAAAGTCAAAGAAGAATTAAGCAACGACTGCTGGAAGAGAAGCTTTAATGAGTGAGTCCAGTAACTTGCGAATTTCTCCACCAAGATGTTCAGAGCTCTCAAGGACAGTAAGAAACTCAGGTTCATTCAAGTGGGCTCGTAGTTGGCACATAGCATCGACAAGGGAAGTGTCGACTTCAGCATTAGGATTAGTCGACTGAACAGGAATGTCAAGAGAACTTGGCCTCAGTTTTTGAAGTCGAAGGAGAGCCTCTAGAGGATTAGTCTTTTTCAAGTCCAGAATCTCCTCCCGACTAAGAGAACTGTTGGAGTTAGTGTCATCAACAGTAAGATGTTGTTTGGACTGAGAAATAGTATTGTGCTCTGGACGAGAGGCATGGTCAGCAACTTCAACATTTTTAATTGCAGGTTGAGCTTGGTCGATGATGGGATTATCTTGGGGCTCCATTCGACTTCGACCTGGAGTATTAGCTGAATCAGTGGTGCTTCCAAAAGCGTTAGTCCTTTGAGGGCTAAAAAGGTTGGAGTCAGGAGCAGCCTCAGTAATCTTTTCAGCAACCTCGACGATCTTCTCTTGAGTGTGGTCGACAGTTGGTGCATTCTGTTCAAAAGAAAATTGTTAGAAAATAATCTGGTAAGAGAAATACACTAGAAGATTATACTAAGTTATACCTCAAGAATTTGAGACGAAGAAGGGGTTGTGGTTGGAATTGTTTGTGGTTGGACGACAACTTTAGGAATGTTTTTAACACCCTTTCGTTTCTTTGTTGGAGTTGGAAGAGGAGGTCGTGAGAAAATTTCACTCTCCTGATTTAGTGGAGATGTGGTTTCGTCTGAATCCTCAGGAACTACCAACTAAAGATAGAATAAACAATTAATGAATGAGTATTGATAAAAGATGAAGGTTAAAAGTAGTACCTTTCTTACAGCTTTGATTTTCTTGGTTGTGGTGGTGTTCGACATACTGGGACGTTTTCGACCTGGTTTAGGAGCAGGGACTCCGACTTGAGTGGTAGGACCAGGCCCTGAAAGGTCTAAAATTGAAATTAGAACATTGCAAATGGTAATAAAGAAAACGAGGTTAGATGTAAAATGCTTACTTATAGTAAGTTGATCCTCCAGCACGTCGAACGCAGTATTCAGTTTCTTGACAAAAGAGTCTCCATCATACAGTTGGTAATATTCAGACCACCACTCACCAAATTCCTTAGTTGTGAAGTAAGAATTTTGGAAAGTAAAGGTGGGGTGTTCCAAGGATTGTTTATTATGGAATTTTAAGCAGTCGAGGTGTTGACGAGCTGTGAACGGTCGACACGAGTAACAGATGTCAGCATCATGGGTGTACAGGCTTTTTGGCAGCATTTGGCTCAAACCAAATTGTCGAGAGACCAGATTTGGTTGATAACCCACAAACCCATAACATTTACCTGTCGACTCAATGCAATAAGAGAGGAGTGTTGGAGTCAAGAATGCAGCCCAAATGGCATTCAATTGAGCTCGAAGGGTTTGAGTGTTTCCAGGGAAAATGGCTTTAAACCAAGTTGGTCCAAAACACCAGTTTGAGAAAGGAGCCATGGAAGCTATGAATGTTTTACATTCAGAAAACACCTTCACATATTTGAGTAGGTTGGGCCTGTTAGACTCATCTTGAGGAGTTTGAGAGGCAAGTTTGATGCCTTCGACCCTCCGGTCATACATGACTTCTATAATGGACCTAGAAACAGTATAACCAATATGTGACTCGAAAGTGGCACTCAACCAATGTTGTAAAAGCCAGTAAGGTCCTGACAGAGAAAGATGCTTTGGGGTTTCATGAAGGCGTTTGATTCTTAGAGACGCTATACCCAAACTATGGTAAAGATAAGCAAGTAAAAGCTCACCCAAGGAAACCTTTCGACCTTCATGGATCTGGATAGCCAGGGGTATATAAGCTTTAGCTATCTGGACCGACCCTGGGCAAAACAAGTAATACGAAAGCCAGTAAGTGAGGAAAGCAACATGTTCTTCGTCAGAAACTTCCTCAGTGGACTTGTCATAGTGACCCTGCATATATTTGGTGATAGTAGCATTGGTGAAGTTGAAGTTCATCTCCGTTGGGAGAGTTGGGTCGAAGATCTCACCCAAGGGCGAAAGCCCTGTGATGGCAGCCACGTCGAAGAGAGTGGGAGTCATCATCCCACAAGGAAGATGAAAAGTGTTAGTCGAACCTTCCCAGAAGAACAACGAAGCAAGCAACATAGGAGGACAAATCTTATGACCAGTTCTGGACAATTGGATGGCGTCGAAGATACCTAATTCCTCCCATCTTTGTTGTTTTTTCGCTTGAACCTTGTTGAGCCAAGCCAGATACTCCTTGTTGCCAGGAGTTGGGGTCGAACGAAAAACCCTCACTGAAGGATCCATAAACTTCAGGACGAGAGGGCGTGGTTTATCAAATGCTACAGGCATCGTGGTTGGAAACGAAGGGAAGAAACCTGTGATTTGTGCTGGGTGAGAACGATGATCTGGAAGAGGCCCTGAGAAAGCCATCAACTTATCAGTAATCTGGAAAGGAATCAACATTTGATTCTGCCAGATAATGGCTTTAGCCTCTGTGAGTTTGGGTTGAGGGACGAAATCTAACCCTTTCTCTTCTTCTTCACGAGAGATAATGGCCCCTAAAGGGTTGGAGCCTGTGGCATAGACTGTCGTGTTTGTGTTGGTTGTGGTGTTCGCAGCCATTGTTAATGTGCTGAAGAAAAGAGGAAAACAAGCGTTTAAAGGTTAGAGAAGAAGAAAGCTCTGAAAATGCTTGTGAAGGACAGAAAAAAAGAGAAGAAAGGAAAAAGGAGAAGAAGCTCACATATATATATGGGCTATAATGACGTCAGTAAAATCGTGTGGAAAGGAAGTTGTTGAATCAAAGGTCACGTCAAAGACGCTTTGGAAACTGGTACAAGAAAGTGGAGAGCAGTTATAGCCCACTACCTAGGATTTAGGTAATAATTAGTGTCTAGGGATGCGTAAATTAATCATGGCGTTAAAAGATAACAGAAGTCGAAACCTACGAGGAAAATGAAACGCCATCTTTCTCTTTTGAAAAATCAGTCGAAAGAAGTCGCTTGGGGGGCAATTTGTTACCCTAGGATTTCGACTTGTTAAATAATGGCAAATAATCTCTAAGATATATGAGATTATTAAATAGTCTAAGGCAAAGCAGCCTGATTAAGAAACTTTCTTAGTCGAGACTACTGTTCGACTACAAAATGCCATCATTGCCAGGGGTGGTTCGACTAAAATTGGAAAATTTGCCATGCATGATCGACTAAAGTATGCAGAAAACTTAGACATTTTGCCAAGTATAGTTTTGAAGTCGGAAGACATCAGAAGTCAAAGGAAGCAGTTTCAGACAATTTTTCAGCAGTTTCTAAAGACGCGTGGAAGCCTCACAGACGAAGATGCTGCATGTCGAGGACACGTGTTGGCTAATAATCAGTCGACCGTTAGTAGTAGTTATTTTATTTTTACTATTTAAGCAAGATCCAGATGAACAGTTTAGGGTCCGCATTTTCTACAAAAACACAAGTAAACTCAAATCTCTGTGCAAAAATGAGTGACGAGTGCAACTTTGGAATGTATGTATGCGTACCAATTTAATTTATGCAATCATTTTACATTATGCATTACTTTCAGTGCACATTTACTGCATTTTATCGTTTTCATTTATTTTAAAGTCTTAAACTTCAGTGTGTACTTTTACTTTAAGGTTATTACTGCATTTAATACAGACCAGATACACATAATAGACAAATCAAAGCAATCAGTCTTGGAATATTCTAGTTGATTCCGCAAAAGTAACCTTTAAAAAGGAAACTAGCGATTGTTTACCATATTTCTGGGTAAACACAGGCGTGCGAAGTTGTAGTTCTCCTCTATGAGAATGTGAAGCTCATCATGTGATTTCATTTGGTGCTCAAATGTTCATTTTCAGCTTGAGCCTTGTTTGAACATGATAGGGGGAGTTAAGTACTTGTCCTTGGAATGTTGCTGATATAGTGCAGACCTTATGAAGCTTGCGAAGATTATGAAGGTTATGATGTTAGATGACATGTCGTGACATAGGACTGCTAAATGTAATCTTGTTTGCACTCTTGACAAGGGCGTGATGGTTCTAGTCATGTGAAGGAAGTTGACTGTGTCATGTATTCACATGTGGTTTAGGGGTATCTTGAAGGAAATTATTTTGAATGGGAGAATTTATTTTTTCTGAAGTGTTAAGTAGAACTAAATTGAGTTCATATTGTTTTACTGGAGATGTTACACATGATGTCTTAATATTTTGGTATGTGTCACTTATTCTGACTAAGAAGAGTGTACTTGGTGTCCAGTAAAAGGCATTGTGAATTCACTTCAGATCACGTGATAGCTCTATGAACCATCATTTACTAATGACTGAAGAAGTATTGAGAATAGAAGAAGGAAGACAATGTCTGATAGGATTTCAGGACATTGTTTAGGACTTATTCCATTCAATAACATCAAGGGAATGTTCTAGACGGTGCAATTAAGAACACGTCAAAAGGGTGTGTAAAACGTGTTTGTGCATACGCATTGATTGGAACTAGCGTTTCAGAAGAACCAATCTGAGTCAATAAATCCATTCAAAACTGACTTGGACGGTGCATATTTATTTATGTTATTATCTTCCTGAAATAGCGTTCTCATTGACCAAGACCATCGTCACAGTCGAAGAATCGTTAATTCCTAAGTAACTTCTTAGTTATTTAAAGAGGTTATTCCTTCACTTCTCTTATTTTGTGTTGTTTATTTTCCAAACAAGATTATGGCTTTCGTCTGTGTTTGGGTGAGTATTGTCTGGGTATGGGTCTGTGATGGATTTTTTGTCAATTTTTGGCTAAGAAGGGGGAGGAATATGTCATTCAGTTGCTAAGTCTGAAGTATGTTATTCTTCTTACAGTTGGGTTTCTGGGTTTACAAAGATGTCGAATAGGATGTTCCATCCTGAGTCATGCTTGTTTTGTGTCTTGTGATCTGAGTTATGAACACAGCTGTGCCGTGTGTTCTAAGTTACCTGGGTTGGTGTTTGGTTGCTGCTTAGGGGGTTTCTTATGCCGCTTAATGGGACTCTTATTCCCTCTGGAAGAGTTATCCATCAGTGGCAAGAATTGGTTCTTGGGTTGAGGGGGAGTGTCTATTATCTTCTTCCTCATGTACATCAAATGACTTCAGGACTTTCTACTCCTTTCTTGAGGTTGTTGGACTGTGGTGTGTGCTAAAATGGAGATGTTTGGAATGCTGTGCAAAGATGTCAAACATGAAGTCTTGACAACCTTCATATGATTGGGAAGAAGACTGACTCTCTAGAATTTAGGTCTGCTGCTAAAGTCTCAAGTTAAGAGTTTTATTTGAGGAGTGCATGAGGACTGCTGGATCATTGTTGGACTTCTGATTTTTATGCTGAAATCCGTATTGTGATATGTAAATTTGTTTTTGCCAAAATTTTCCAAAGGGGGAGATTGGTAATTCTCTGATTGTATGATTGGCATTAATTTTAGTAAAACAAATTAAACAGCAACATGTTAAATAGGATGTTTCAACTTGCAGCAAATTTATGTTGAACAGAATGTTTTATCAACTGCAACTCAAGAAACATGTCGAGACAGATGTCCTATGAAAAATTATCTAACATCGTGGCTGTGTGCATAGTTGGGCTTTTGGAATCTGGTTGGGTTGTTACAGACGTAGAATATTCTGGGAATATTAAGCAATCCAATGTGGCATTTAATTAAAGGATAAAAGATTAAAGATTCTATAAGTTTTTAAGATGTACTCATAGTTTCTAAATATGGAGAATATTTAGGAAACTAATGATTGAAGACCTATTTTTATGGAGAATCTTGTGCAGATTTTTAGCAGTCTCCTTGCTATATTTTGAAGCCCAAATTCAGACCAGATGTGTGCTTTAAATAAAAGACAACTAACCTAATTGAAGAGCAGGACTTACGGTGTAATAGGTTAGGGTTTGTGTGCTAATTGTGAGCCTCTCTAATATCATTCTTGATAGAAGAGAATGGCTTTTTTTAGTTGTAAGTTCTGTCATTCATTCATAAGTTGTTAAGTATTGAAGGTTTGTATGTCACTTAGGTATCGTTGATACATTGATCTAAGTGTGTGTTTCTTGGTTCTCAAGCTATTGTTATTTATCGAAGCTTTTAGGCAAGATCAAGTATTATTCTTAATTGAGAAGTTCTTAATCTAGTATTGCTTGTAATTGAAGATTGAGGTAAAGGGTCGTCAATATTAGTAACTGGGATTGTTATTGTGAGACATCACTACGATGATTGGAAGTGAGAGGGGTTTCTCTTATCTAGTAAGTTCTTAGGTAGAAGTTGCACTGGGTAGGGATTAAGTGAGAAGTTTTAAATCGGAGGTTGCTTAGCTTCGAATTGATACTGCTAATAGTGGATTTCCTTTCTGGCTTGGTAGTGCCCAAAGTAGGTGTTATTCTACAACGAATTGGGTTAACAATCCCGTGTGTTCAGTTACTCTCCAGTATTGTTTTAAATCATGCTTATTTGGCCATTGTATGTTATTCAGAGATCAATGTCTCAACATCTCTTAAGACATCTGAGATCTGAATACCAGAATGTCACACACCCTATAGAATGTAGCCTATCCTCTAACAATTACTTCTAAATTTATGAACATTAGATGTGTTATCTTTCTGGTATAATGTTATGGATAGTTTTTGGTGGTGCCTGAACCCTTTTTTACAAACACAGAATGACACAAATACTTCACTATTGTTTTTTATTCATAGGATCGGTCTGGAACTTCTTCTTCCTATTTAGTAGAAAATTATGATCTTAATCTAAAATCTTGTGTGTTTTCTATAAACCTAATAAGAAATTACACATAGGGTTTTATCGAGTAAATAAGTATAAGAGAGTATTTGGAAATTGTGCATTGTGTGTTTATTTTAAGTTGCATTTAAATTATTTGTTGTGTGTACTCCGTGTTTGAGAAATAAAATACATTCTTTCATACATATCATGGAAAATATATAACTCTAGTACTACTCCTCAATCTCAGCTTGAGTATAATATGCATATTAATTCGTACATAGAGAAATCGGAAAAGAAAGGTTGAAACACATCTTACTTCATGTAAATAGGATAATAACATGAATGGGTATAAATTAAACACAAGGGCATACAATCCAAATACCAAACAAAATTCTATAATGTACAAATCCAAGAAAAGTAATATCAATGCAATAAACCTTCACCTCTACTTCATATGAATGTGGTACCATCTAACTAATCTAGAAAGGATTAGCAGTACATGTTTAACATGATTATTAAAGTGACACCTCACTAATTGACTTTAACATTATGCACTCTTAAAGCATATGATATTGTCAAGTGACTAGTCAGGATTGGCCAACTTTATAAGTATGCCCTAACATTGTAAGATCAGCACAAGCCACTTTAGAGTTCAAAGCCACACGTCATAGATTCAAAACTACTCTAAGATCCAGTTAGAAATAACCCACGAGCCTCCACTGCCCTAATTCAGATATATTATCCACCTGCATACTCATCCTTTAAAATACGATGCATGTTTAATCAAATTCAAGATGAAAATGAACAACCATATTTACTCTTATTATAAAATTAGTCACTTTTGCGATATCTCATTGGCTAAGTGATTCATTTGTGATGACCAAGAGACTTGAAACATAAAAGGGAGGTTAACTGTGTTATTTGATTTTTTTAATAAAAAAATCACAAGACGGTTGATTTTAAGGTTGATTGATTTTAATAAATGAGAAGAATAAGAGATTAATCAGCGAAAAATAAAATACTAAAAAATAAAGGATATAGATGAAAAGATCACATATGGAATTTATATTGGTTTGGACTTAAATCACACGGCCTAATCCAGACCCTAGGAGTTTCCTCATGAGATTTTCTCTATAACTGCTTGATCTTTTACACCAGGATCAGCCTAACAACCTTTATTACACCAAGTTTTTTTATACCATGTTTAGCTTGAAACTTCAAAGTCAATTACAAGGATACAATAGAAATATGCTCTCAAATTACAATTCCATCACAACAATAGAAATACACAACTGTTAATATACGTCTTTTTCTCTCTCGACACTAAAGGAATGTATATTGAATAAAAATAGTTTTCTGGTAAGAGAGTTGTAAATCAGAAAGTTCACCCTTTATAAGTGATCATAAGATTCATTTATATAGGAAGAGATGTGGCTCAAAAAGGAAATAATCTGTGGGTTGTGGCCGTTCTCTAATCGATTAGCATGCGACACTAATCAATTAAACCTAGCAAAAAAGGAAATACTTAAGCCATGAGCATATTCTAATTGATTCATAGGATTTCTAATTGTTTAGGAGGTTATATTTATTCTTAATTAATTAAATTCAAGTTCTGGTTGAATGGGCATCAAACTTTGCTTTTCTAATTGGGCAAAACATATTTTTTAATTGATTATGTAAATGCCATAAGCAGTTTTCACCAGATTTTGAAATAGATGGAAATTTGAAAACAACTTTTAGTGTTTGTGTGTGTGCATGCATTGCCTTAGTATTTCAATAATTACCCTTACTTATTTTACACACCACTGATCAAAATGGAATAAAACAATAAGACACGAGACTGGGTGAGCTTTCATAACTTCAGCTCCCTTGATGCTAATCTTTGAATTTGTCTGACTTATTTTTGCACTCAACATTGTAACTTGACCAGCTTTGCTATTTGATAACTTCTATCTTTTATATTGATGATGTTTATGATTAACTTAGTTTTCTCTTTTGTCATCATCGAAACTATGTAAGGTGTATAATCTACACAACACATAGAACCATAATCTCTAAATTGTCCGTCACAAATTCTTACAGAACAGATACACCTTTGGTAACCCTCTTATAACTAATTTAAATTAAAATATTCACTCTTATAATAAGGACTAAAATTTCAATTTCACAAAAATATCAAATATATATTCTGTTTATAATTTTTTCCCCAATTTTGCATTAATGACTTTGAACTCCAAGGAAACCAACTTCCAAATAATACGAGATGTATCCTCAATGTCCGACGAAGCTTAATTAAAGCAAAGATAAATAGCTAACTAAGAAGGGGAAGGGTGCAACAAACCCTTTCAAATAAAATACATATGAGAAGCCTTGGAAGTTACAAGAAATAAAAGCAAGGCCTAAGTAACACCTAAGAAATTGGTCGAGATGTGGATTGAATATTTTCCAATCTAGATATTGGAAGATTACCTTTGAAAGAATGAATTCAAATCTTCCTTCTACTTTGAACAAGATAAGTGAACCGGTAAGTTGAATAATACATGGGTAGATAAACTAGGTGGGGTTTCGCTTTGATATCTCTGAACCTAAATATTTATTCAGAGGTGGGTCTTTCAATTGCCTACTCTTTCGGTGAAGGCTACAGTACAAGACCATCGGTACTAAAAAGATAAAATATGGAGTTTCTTTGATATTGAGACAGCCATAAACTACTCATCTTGTTTGGAATCATAATCGTGTATGTGATAGAGGAGTTCTAACTTTGCTTGGAAATGGGTGAGTTGCCCCAGAAGGGCTGCGATCAAACCCACTGGAAAGAACGGGGTCATCCACTAGACAATTTTTCATTGCACCCCCGTGCCTTTTCTAGGCAATTTTTCATTGCACCCTTGTGCCTTTTCTAAGGCCCTTGGCGAAAATCCAAAAATACTCATATTTTCGGAGATATATTTCCAGACACACCAAATCCTATTTTTTGCAAAAATTTAGTTCGGAGATACATCTCCAAATTCATCAAAGGTAAATTCCGAGATGTACCTCTGAAGATACCATTTGTTCCAATTGCCATAAATTTCTCAGCAAAAAACTATTTCAATTCCATCAATTAAAATTAAATTATATGTCCAATAAATTATATACCAAAAATTATTATACATATTTAATTATTATAGAAATAATTATAAAAATAATCTATATAGAAAATAATTATAGAAAATACTTATGCATATAATTATTAAAAATTATAGAAAATAGTTATTGACTAATATATAATTTAGATATAATTTTATAAGTTTTTTTTTACTAATTCATATATAGTTTTATATTTATATTTTTTTGGACTAATTCACTATATAAAAAAATATTTTTATGTGCATAATTATTATATGAATCAATTTGTATCGAGAATAATAATTATTTTTTAGCATATATAAATATTTATTTGTTTAGAATTGAAACAATTTATTTTTTTAAATTGATGGTAATTGGAACAAATAATATTAGATATTTTCGAATTAACTTTGGATAAATTCAGAGATGCTTCTTCAAACAAATTTTTTTGTAAAAAATAAAATTTATTGCGTTGAGAAATATATCTTCAAATTCACCCAAAAATATTTTTGAATTTTTAAAGATGCACGCTCTATAGTATAAATGCAATAAAAAATTGTCCATCGGAGCGTAAGATTTTTGAGATAAAAAAATTAGTAAAAGCATATGCTTAATTGGATTCTTCTCAAATGTCCGCAAAATGAAATTGCGGTACAACTTATATTACTCCAAAGCCTTTCTTTTTCGTCTAGACCCTTCAGATCAATAATAAATCTGCACCCCTTAACGGCCAAGAAACTTTTCATCAAAGTCTTAATTACATAGATATAGTAGACTTTTCATCAAAAATAAGCAAAGCAATAAATTTTGATATTACAAGAATCAGTCAGTATAAGCTGATTAAGATTATATCTAAGAAGCTTAACCCAAAGTAACATAAACTTTCAAGTATAGAAGTATAACACCTAATGCACCAAGATAAGAATGATACATTCATAACCCCTTTTCTTAAAGAGCATTGTTATGTTTACACCAAATTTTTACACCTTAAGCAAATTACACCGTATGGATAGCGATACTTTAGTGTAGCACATATATCAAAGTATAATAAAAAATTGTGAAATGCTATTGGTACACTAGTTTATACATATACACCGTATTTTATTCAAAAACTGTATACTAATCAATTTTTTACTAATTTTTTATTCTACTTTGATAGTTGTGCAACACCAAGTTTCTTGAATGGTGTAAATTTATTAGCTGTAAGAATCTAGTGTATAGATAGCATGGCTCTAAAAAATTATTAAAAAATTCATTAGTATGTATTCATTGTAGAAAAATACTATGTGGGTGTATAATGTGGTGTCATAATAACATTTCTGTTTCTTAAACAACTTATATATATAATTAAATAAAATAAATTTTAAGTCAACCAACCTACCACTTTATTTTAAACCGGCAACGGTTTTGATATATGAAGTACGGACACTTCTAGGATTAGGCGTGTCGCGGTGTCCGACACTTGTCGCTGTCTGACACTTGTATGACACCCGTACGACATGTGTCGGAAAAGGCAAACAAATGTCTCTTAAAAGTTGATTTTTTTCGACACTCTTTTAATTAGTATCCGACACTCGTATGACACTCATACCAGATATGTCAAACAACTCGAACAAGTATTTCAAGCAAAAAAAAAATTCTTTACTTATAAGTAAAAAATTAAAGACATTAATTTTAATTAGAATATTTTTAACAATTTTAATAATATATGTATAGATGAAGTTCAAATGTTATCTTATATGTAGGAGTGTCGTGTCGGTGTCCGATATATTTGACATTATCAGTGTCGGAGTGTCTGTGTCGTGTCGCAGTGTCCGTGTCGGAGTTTGTGCTTCATATTATGTTATTCTTACAAACATCTTCCAATATCCTTACAAATAATTCATGTCTCATAGATAACATTGTGACATGATTTTTCCGTGGCAAAGTTGTGAAGTGAAAATCACGTGACAACTTAGTTGCCACACGCCCTCTGCCGTGTGAATAAACACGTCGCTAATATAATATTGACATGATTTTATAAATGACGTGATTTTCACGTCCCTAGAAAAAAAATTTTAAGTGATCGAAGTATCAAAATTTTAAGAGAAAGTTCAGTAAGAGACATTAGTGAGGTTATATATACAATGGTTGTGAAAATATCATTACTCGCGTGTAATAATCAGTTTTGTTTTTCTAAAACCATTAATAAAGCGACATAGGAATGCTATATATGTTTTCACACATTCTTCAAATCCATTTAATCATAACTATATTGTTATTCTGTTTATCCCTCTATGTTTTGTCTCAACACTCATAGTTCTAGCATAAACCATCCTAAAATTTATATATTGTGCCATAACTTTCTTACATAGTAGTATTGATGCCTCTAACAAATGATCATGTAAATTATCCAATTCTACTTTTCCACTAAACTAACACACACATTAATTGCATTAGCATAACTTCAAAGTGTCATTCATACCTGGTTAACCTTAGTTTACTCATGACAAATCGAGTGATCCTAGATTCCATTTTTTATTATAGTCTCAATCATGTGGAGATAAAAGTTGTGGATGAAGAATTGTTACCTCTTGTCATTCGTCGTGTCGCCGAGCTTTTAAACTCTTTGAGTTATATGGATCCATGTAAGATTTAAAAAAATTTCGTCTAATTCTCTATGTCTGAAGAAATATTTTAATAAGTATCTGTAAGTTGTTAATTTGTGGATGTCGTTTTTTTTTTTAATATGATGATGACACCTAGGATAGATTGGAAGAAATTGCCTAAGGCGTTGTTTGGTAAAATTATCTGGTAGCTGATAGCTGGTGACTCGTAGCTGGTAGCTGAAAGTTGATGATTGATAGCTGGTAGCCGATGACTGATAGCTGATAAATTAATTTGAGTGTTTGGTAAATTAGTTGTTACACTAGCTGATAAATACAAAATGATACAAAAGGACATTTTTATTAATAAATTTGTGATTTATTTATCTTATCATATTATATTATTATATTAATTTATATTTGATAAAAATAAATATATTAATACAAATTTACAAAGCAATTTTAATATATGTGAAGAATTTAAGAAACATCAATATATTTTAAATTTGTATATAAATTATATAAATAAATTTAACAAATACATGAAATTTGAATTTAGTTAAATTAATCAAAATTAATGATAAAAATAAGTTTATTATTTAATATTATACCATAAAAATATAACAAAAATTTTAATTTTCTTCGTCTCGGTTAATCTCATTGATTCTTCGATTACACTTCACTAACTTGAGAATTATCAATACTATTTCAAAATTTATTGTATACTTTAGATGTTATTAAAAACATTAAAGATTAAAAAAAACATTAAACATTGAATCATAATATATATCGAAGGGTAAAAATAGATGTTTGTTAAAATAATAAGGGTATAAATGAAAGAAAAAGTCACAAGCTAAAAGCTACAAGCTCAAAAGCTACTTCAAATAGTTTTTCAAAAAAAAGACAAAAGTTAGTAAAAAAGCTAAAAGCTAAAAGCTGAAAACAGTTACCAAACAAAACTTTTTTATTTATATGAGCTGAAAAGCTAAAAGCTTTTTTTATGACCTTACCAAACAGACTCTAAGTATGGTTTTGAGGCCAATGCTTCCTAAAAACATCCGACAATAGGTAAAAGAGAAGTTTGTTGTGTTGTCTGTTCTAGAAGAGAGTAAGAGATGTCGTAGTTGACTCTACTTGTCATATTTGTTGGGATTTTTGATTAATTACTATTTATTAATTCAATAAATTTGTGGCCCGAATCGATAGAATCTAATACCTTGATAGAAGTAGAGTTAACCTAACTCATCCTTACAAAATCGACTTGTAAGGTGAGAGGTGTCACTCTATATAAACCTGTTGCACCCCAATTTTTGACCTCTGAGATCCCATCATTTTCTAAAGTATTATGATCATTATCATTATCATTTATCATTATCCTTTATCATCATGCATATTTTTATTTACTAAAAAAAAAAAAAAGTTTGTTGCTTGTGTGTCAAAAACAGGAGAATGATCAAGAGAAAGCTGAAGAAATTGGGGTTTTGAGGCCCACAAGAGGTTCAACATTCTCTCAAGATTCAAAGGTTCCTTCAATCAATATTCAAGTTCAAGGATGGCTCAGTTTAAGGCAGACAACTCTCAAGATCGCCAGAAGCGCCAAATTAGGGTTTTGACCTAATTTCACCAGAGGATTGACTTTTAATCAGGAGATGATTCCAAGACTCAAAATATGATTCAAAGGCCTTCAAATCAACATTAAAGTCCATTCATGTCATTCAATTGAGGAGAAGACCTTGATTCATTGAAAGATCGCAAAACTGCAGTTCATCGAGAAAAAAGTCAACTACAGTCAAAAATCAAAATTTTTGGTCAACATCAATCTTTTGAAGTAATATTCACTATTTGATCGAGGATTGATCATAATTCATCAAGAAAAGTTCAGAAATCAACAAAACTCAAAATTGCAAAATTAGGGTTTTTTACCTAAAAGTCAACTGAACTTTGACCGACCATAACTCTCTCATAATTTATCAGAAAAATTCCAACCAAAGCTCATTCTCAAGGAAATTCAATTCTCTACAACTTTGATGTTGGGACCAAGGTCAAGAAATGCTTCCGCCTAAGAGATATAAGCCAAAACATTACAGGTCATTTTCAAAGTCAACAAAAAACAGTTTTTTGTCAAAGCCCATATCATCAAGTTAACTTCTCCAAATGCAAAAAAACTTCCAAAGTGGCTTGTAGAGGACATCTTGGGCTTTCCAAAAAGTACAAGAACACTTTCATAGGATCAAAATTGAGGGAGATATGCCTTGATAAAGCTCACCTTTTTTGGGAAAATGCATAAAACAAGTAATGACCAAAACTTGATTCTTTTTCAAAAAGGCCAATTATTTTGTGATTCAATCTTGACTCCCATATGTCTAAGGGCATCCATGACCTATCCATGGTTCATGACATTTTTATTTCATTTTTGTTGAATTTTTATTTATTTAAAAATTTAATTAAAATGAAATAATTTCAAAGATATTATCAAAAGATGCTTAAGTGATGTAAGGCATGACACAATCCATCCCAAAATATCTGATATGATCATTGGCTAGACCTTTGGATCAAAAGGAATCAAATTGCCATCATTACATTTTTGGAAATTTTGGAATTTTCTTCATGGCCAAGTAATTCAAACATGACCTCATCAAGCTCACCTCACTCTCTACCACTTCAGATCAGTTTGCCTATAAATAAAGAAGCAACTCAGAAGCAAAGGGACGAAGTCACAAGCAAAGAAACCTCTCAAAGAATTCAAAATTCTCAAGAAAAATCTCAAAATAAAACAATTTTCGTTTTCATATTTCCACACCCTTTCAAGTTCTAATAACCACTTCAATCTCTTCCTGGGATAATATAGGGTAGGTCCATGTAATCTCTAAGCCATGAACACGTTCATAATACATATATCATGAACATGTTCATCATCCATGGTGTAATTTTCGTTTTATTATTATTATTATTGATTTTTAATGTGAAACAATGACACTAACATGTTCCTGGGAATATTTAGAGTAATCTTGAACGATAGCATGAAGCTTTAATGGCCAAAACCAAGAGACCATGTTAAAACACCATGTATGAACATAACCATGGCCAAGCTCGAAAATCATAGTTACGTTGCTCAAATGGAAAAACTAACACCGCTATCATGTTTAGAAGGGTCAAATTAGGTGATCTGGGTGGCCCTTGTTTTTTTCCATCTTCATTTTGTAGGTCGTTCAAAAGTTTTAAAATTTGAAGGAAAAATCCGCAGGAAAATCTGCAGCAAAATCCGCAGGTAAGAGGTTGAAGAAGATGAATAGTAAAGTTGAAAAATTGACCATGCTTGCGTGGCAGATTCCCTCTTTCTGATTCGCCAGTCCGTATCCACGTGGATTCCACTTAAATGAAATAAATCTTGGATCTAGTGCTAAGTGGACCATGCTCATGTCATGTGCCATCATTCCACAGCCATCTGATCTCATTAATTTCTGATCCAACGCACCATAACGCACAGCACACCATAGTCCACCATTAAATTACCACACATGATCCAGTTTATTTTATTTTCTTTAAATTTTCTTATTTAATATATTTTCTTTATAAAATTAATTAAAAATAGTTAAAAAACCCAAAAAATATTTTAGTTTCAGTTTTAAGTTTATAAAATATTATTTTATTTTTTAGCATAAAAATATTTTATTTTTATTTATAATTAATTTTATTTTGCTTAATTAATTAGTAATTTTATAAATATTGCTATTTAATTATTTTCAACCAATCAAAAAAACTCCAAAAATATTTTCCTTTTAGATTTAGGTTTATATTTTTATAATCTAATATTTGACATAAAAATATTTTATTTTTTATTCATAGTTAATTTATTTTGTTTAAATAATTAGTAATTATGTATATATTTGCTTTTTAATTATTTCTAACCTATCAAAAATTTCCAAAAAAAAATAATTTCTTTTGTTAAATTAGGTTTATATATTATATACTAATTTTATACATAATTATATTTATTTTTCTTGTTAAGTTTAATTATTTGTATAATTATTTGTTTAATCAGCTTTTAATTAACTTAAAAACATCCAAAAAATCATAAAAAAATGAATTAAGTTTACTTTGTTTTATATTTATTTTTGTATATTATTTAATATTATTTCTTATCTTTTTCCTTTGTCCCGAATTGGAATAAAAGATCAAATATGGCAGAGATTGTATGCAGTTGATTTAAGACTTTTGGAAATTTATCGTGTAGTCGCTATGATTCTATCAAGCTTCTGATAAATTTTCATTAACTTTAAATCCGAGATCATCATTCACTCACCATCGATCTTCACTAACATCGTGGATATACTTGACTAGCTTCAAGATGATTCGCGTGCTAACATACTAACAATTAACTTTAAATTCCGCATTTTATTATATTGTTCTTTATATTTCTTGCTTTATACTTTATTTTATCGTTCATCATATTTACGTTTATGTTATTTTTCTTTGTCCATTTGGACATATTATTTATATTTCTGCTATTTTTTCTTTGTCCATTTGGACATATTATTTATATTTCTGCTATTTTTTCTTTGTCCATTTGGACATATTATTTATATTTCTGCTATTTTTTCTTTGTCCATTTGGACGGACGTATTATTTATATTTCTGCTATTTTTCTTTGTCCACTTGGACATATTATTTATGTTTCCGCTATTTTTTCTTTGTCCATTTGGACGTTTATATTCCGCTATTTTTTCTTTGTCCATTTGGACGCTATGTTTATGTTTCCGCTATTTTCTTTTTGTCTACTTGGACCATACTTTACTTTTATGCTAAAACACTAATAAACAACAAAAAACTAAAAAAAAACGCTTAAGGTTCTCTCTTGGACTACTGGTTACTATCCCTAGCATTTTGGAGATTCGGACTTATGGACTTAGTGCCTCTGGACCCTTATTCTGTTATTACTCTGTGGTTGTTCTGTCTGGCATTGGATTGTTGTCTGTTTGCGTATGCAGGTATTTCCTTGAAAGTCCTTGATGGTTAATTCCAAGGCATTGAGATAAGGATTTTACTAGAAAACAGCCGTTACTCTGTCCGATTTTCATCAAAATTTTAATGTGCTTAATGCAAAGTGTCATACCCCAAAATTTGCCTCTCATATTCCATCTACAATGGTTCAAAATTCAAGATCCAGTCCCAAAGATTATTCATTCAAAAGTCCAGATGATCCACAGTCAATTGGTTTGACCTAAAAGTCAACCATAATCAGAGCATAGTCAAAGCCTCCCAATTTTGGTCAACATCAAGTATGTGAGGTATAACCATCATTTGATCAAGGATTGATCATGATTCCATTAATAGAAACTCAGAGATGAACGAATACAAAAAGGTTCAAATTAGGGTTTCTTAGGAGAAAGTCAACCCAACTTTGACTGGGCATAACTTTCACATGGAACATCAAAAATTCCCCACTCAAAGCCTATTTTGAAGGAAATTGGATTCTCTACAACTTTGTCTCTCACAAGCCAGGGCTAGAAATGATTCATTTGAGAGATACAGCGCAAAAGATTACAGGTCATTTTCAGGCATCCTTCAAAAGCAGTTTTTTGTCAGAGAAGATATGATCAAGATAAAAGCTCCAAATGAAAAATATGTTCCAAAGTGGCTTGTAGAGGATACTTTGAGGTTTCCAAAAAGTCTTAGAACTCACTCATAGCTTAAAAATTGAGTGAGATATGCTTGATCAAAGTTGGGCAATTTTTGGAAGCAAAATGTGAAGTAAAGAGGGTTCAAATTGGAATATTTTGCAAATGGGCCTATGTTTTATAACTCAAACTTGATCCACAAGATGCCCAAACCATAAGCCATGAATTTCACCTTTTATTTTATTTTATATGATTTTTTATTTTATTTAAAAATGATATAAAATGATATAATTGAAGAGAATCAAATATTATGTCAAAAATACTCACATAAACCACTTCCAATCAACATTTATGGCTAAATATAAGATATTTTCGTGGATTATTGATTGAGGAAGGAATTGATACAATATTGGTTCAAATATAGCAAGTTTTCATTCAAGAGTAAAGTGAATTTCTCAAATTTTGCAAGATTGGATTTAGGAGGCCTTTGGACTATTTTCTTGACCTAATTGGTGCCTCTATAAATATATAAGACAATGCAATGGAGTAGGGGACGAAAGGCTGGGCAAAGAAAGCTTTGGAGAACACAAAAATCTTCAAGAAATTGAGATTTCGGTTTCAAGGAATTAGTGGCTCTCAACAAAATCTAAAGGTTTCAAAGCGTTCCTCAAGCGATTCTGAACGTGTGGGGATCATTACGCATCATCAGCAACCCCAGAATTACCTCCTATAAGCCGAGGTAGGTCCTTCTAAATCATGTCTCGATTAGCATAATTATGGCATTCATGTGTTAAATTGTATGTGTATTATGCTTTGGGTGGTAACTGTGAATGTTTCTGGGTAATCTAATTGGAGTTTGCGTGGTCCGGTCGTATTCTGCCATTAACGGCCAAGCTAGGGTTCTTGGTCAGAATTTGGGGTTTTTTGATAAAGGGGAAATTAGGTTAAATAAAGCATAGGGTTGAATTCGTATGGTTTAGACGAGGCTTTATGAATAGGTGCGAAAAATTTATATACGCAGGGGCTCGATTCATTATTTTTCCAGGTTCTTGTTTGCTACGAACGAAGCGTAGCTACTTCGTAGCTATTTCTCTGAATATTACAGATCTTCATGAAGAAGATGAATATGTGGCAACGTGCCATTGGGTCTTTTAAAAACTTCGCGCGCGTTTGTCTCTTTGGTAATGGCGCATCTGATATACTGACATGGGCGCGCGTTGTAAACAAACATGAATGGTAGATGGGTTGGTGGAGAAACGCGTATGGGAGTGGAGGGTCGCAGGTTCGAACCCTCCCTCCAACATATTATTTTTCTGAAATTTCTAACTCTGGATCCGGTGTGTGCATCATCATAGGACTCACCATACACCCTCAAAATCTGACCATTCCATCACTACCAACTCAGATCTAACGCCCAAGATCTGATCCCCTATAATATGCACCCTCAAGCCACTCATACTGAATCAAAATCCTGTAGATGTTGTTGATTGGCTGTAATTTTTGGTAAAACTAAAGTGTGGTTCTATCCTGTCAAAAACCAATGTCATGACATGCTTTCTGTTGTTGTGAAGACCTTCCTTGCAGGCCTTTACCTGATGTCAAGGCCGATGTCATGACATTCGCAGTTGTTCGTTATTTTTCTATTACTACTTATGATTTTATGATCTGATAAGACCTTATGCGCTATATTTGGTAATGATGGATTCGTATCTGCTTTAAGGACGATTTGGATGATTTCTATTATCAGCTTCTTGTGTTATGAAGATTTGTTTTATTAGGGCAAAAACTATTTTTATGGATCCAAGGCCCAGTTGCTGTATTGCTGAAGGCTATTTATTCCACGCAAGGGCTACTGTTGCCGTCAAGGGTTTTTGGTTGAGAAACTGTTAGAGTTCTGTGTGTTTAAGGTTCTCGTTGTAGTTTTCTTGTAAGCCAAACAATCATCATGATGATTGTCTTGGTCTAGGTGTTTTGATTTGAGTTGTAAGAAGTACTCAAAGCTTTTAAGCAAGAGTACCATTGTACTTGATCAAAGCTTTTAAGCAAGATCAAGTTGTGTTTTTGAAGAGTGTCTTCTTTTGTTATTCATTGGTTAGTTTTTCATCACTGCTGTGATTGAGGGGGAGTGAGTAGGATCTCTGGTCTGAGTGGTTTAGATTGAAGTTGCATTGGGTAGATATTAAGTGAAAGGCGTAATCTTGTTTTGTATTACCTTGAATTAATATTACTTATAGTGGACTTCCTCCCTGGCTTGGTAGCCCCCAGATGTAGGTGTGTTTGCACCGAACTGGGTTAACAACTCTCCTGTGTTGTTTTTCTGTTTTTACTTTGTTCATTTGTTTAAAAACATTCAGATAGTGATGTCGTGACATCCTGTTTGACATCGCGTGTCTGAGTCCAGAATTTCAATTGGCATCAGAGCAGGCACCCTGCCTGTTTTTACTGGGTGAGATCTAGGGACAGTACTTTCTGGTACTATGGACAAAGAAGGTGGTGGATATGGGATTAGACCACCCATTATGGATGGCTCTAATTATGATTATTGGAAACCTCACATGGTGGCTTTTCTGAAATCCGTGGATAGCAAAGCATGGAGAGCTGTGAACAAAGGATGGGAACATCCTGTTATTACTGAAAAGGATGGCAAGAAAACTCTTAAACCAGAGGAAGAATGGGACAAAGATGAAGAGGCATTGGCGCTTGGCAACTCTAAAGCTTTAAATGCTTTATTCAATGGAATTGACAAGAATATATTCAGACTGGTACATCAGTGTGAACTAGCCAAAGATGTCTGGGATACCCTCAAGACTACTCATGAGGGCACCTCCAAAGTGAAGATGTCAAGACTTCAACTGCTAACTACGAAGTTTGAAAATCTAAGGATGAGAGATGATGAAAGTATTAAGGATTTTCATATGAATATACTTGATATTGCTAATACCTCAGGAGCCTTGGGAGAGAAGATGTCCGATGAAAAGCTGGTGAGAAAAATTCTTAGATCCCTACCTAAGAGATTTGACATGAAGGTTACAGCTATAGAAGAGGCACATGACATCAGCAAAATGAAGGTAGAAGAGTTAATTGGATCTCTTCAAACCTTTGAGATGGGAATCAGTGAAAATTCTGAAAAGAAGAACAAAAGCATAGCCTTTGTGTCCAACTCTCAAGAGGAAGTAGAGGAAAGTAGAGAAGAGAATCTATCTGAATCTATAGCTATGCTTGGCAAACAATTCAACAAAATTATGAGAAGAATGGATCAGAAGCCAAGACCTAATGTCAAGAACATCTCATCTGACATCAGTAGATCTTATGACTCTGGCAGAAGAACTAAACAAGAAGAAAAATACAATCACAGTAAAGGAATTCAATGTCATGGATGTGAAGGGTATGGACATATTAGAGCTGAATGTCCTACTTATCTCAAGAAACAAAAGAAAGGATTGTCAGTTTCCTGGTCTGATGAAGATTCTGAGAGTGATTTTGAAGAAGAATCAGCTAAACATGTCACAGCCCTTACTGGAGTTTGCAATTCAGATGAAGATTCTAGTGAAGATGAGCTATCCTTTGAAGAGCTGGCAACCTCCTACAGAAAGCTCTGTATCAGAAGTGCTGAAGTGTGTCAACAAGGTGAAAAGCAGAAGAAATACATAGCTCAGTTGGAGGCTGATAACAAAGGGCTTAATGAAACTATATCTGAACTGAATAGTGAAATTAGCATGTTACAATCCAAACTTGATCAAATGTCAAAATCAGTAAAAATGTTGAACAATGGCACGGACATGTTGGAGGAGATTTTGCAGGTTGGAAAAAGTTCAGGAGATATGTCTGGTATAGGCTTTGTTGGTGCAAAGAAATATTTCCAAGATAGTAGCAGAACTAAACCTGAAGCTGAGATGTTGAAACCGATGTCAAAACATGTGACTCAACATCACGAGAAAAGTGAAATGAAGAAAAAGTTTCAAAGATGGAGATGTCATTATTGTGGAAGATTTGGACACATTAAGCCTTACTGCTTCAGATTATATGGATACCCAGATCAAGCTCCTTACTACAAACCTAAGCAGGTCATGCACATCCAGAAGCAACAATGGAAACCCAAAAATATGGCTCTAATAGCCCATACATCTCTTAGAGTTTCAGCCAAGGAAGACTGGTATTTTGACAGTGGATGTTCCAGACACATGACTGGACAAAAAAATTTGCTTGTTGATATCAAGGGTCATTCTACTAGTTATGTAACCTTTGGTGATGGAGCTAAAGGAGAAATCAAAGGAGTTGGAAAATTAGACTGTTCAGGAGTGCCAAATTTAGAAGGTGTTTTATTGGTCAAAGGCCTGACTGCCAATCTCATAAGCATCAGTCAACTCTGTGACCAAGGATACCAAGTCAACTTCACCAAAGCTGAGTGTGTGGTCACTAATGAAGAAAAGGAAGTAGTAATGAGGGGTGTCAGGTCCAAAGATAACTGCTACTTGTGGGTGTCTCATGAATCCAGCTATTCTACTGTTTGCTCTAAGGAAGAAGAAGCAAAGCTGTGGCATCAAAAACTTGGTCACCTTCATCTAAGGGGTATGAAAAGGATTATTTCTCTGGAAGCTGTGAGAGGAATTCCTAAGCTACAAATTGATGAAGGAAGAATCTGTGGTGAATGTCAGGTAGGAAAACAAACCAGGATGTCGCATCCAAAGGTTACACATCTGACTACTTCTAGAGTTCTTGAACTGCTACATATGGACTTGATGGGACCAATGCAAATAGAAAGTCTTGGAGGAAAGAAATATGCTTATGTGGTTGTGGATGACTACTCCAGATACACTTGGGTAAACTTCATCAGAGAAAAGTCAGATGTGTTTGATGTTTTCAAGGACCTATGTCAAAGAATTCAAAGAGAAAAAGAAAATGGTGTTGTAAGAATTAGAAGTGATCATGGAAAGGAATTTGAGAATCAAAAATTTGCTGATCTCTGCTCCTCTGAAGGAATACATCATGAATTCTCTTCCCCTATTACTCCACAGCAAAATGGGGTTGTTGAAAGAAAGAATAGAACTATTCAAGAATCAGCCAGAGCAATGATCCATGCTAAGAATCTCCCTATCTACTTCTGGGCTGAAGCCATGAATACTGCTTGTTATGTCCACAATAGAGTTACTTTAAGAAAAGGAACCTCTACCACCCTATATGAGATCTAGAAGGGAAGAAAGCCCACTGTCAAATACTTTCATGTGTTTGGTAGTAGATGTTACATTCTTGCTGATAGAGATCACAGAAGGAAGATGGATCCCAAGAGTGATGAAGGAATTTTTCTGGGCTACTCCACAAACAGTAGAGCCTATCGAGTGTTCAAATCAAGAACCAGAATAATAATGGAGTCCATAAATGTTGTGGTTGATGATGTCCACAATCAAGCAGATGTCACAGAAGATGTCGGAACATTCTGGGATATTACAGCTGAAGAATCTACAAGAGAAGATGATTGCAGTCCTACTATCACAGAATCTGAGGCTGAACCTTCTAACAAGAGTCCATCTATAAGAGTTCAGAAAAATCATCCTAAAGAACTTATTATAGGAGATCCCAACAGTGGAATTACTACAAGGTCAAGAGAAGTAGTTTCAAACTCCTGTTTTGTATCAAAAATTGAACCTAAGAATGTCAAGGAAGCATTAACAGATGAGTTCTGGATTAATGCCATGCAGGAAGAACTAGGCCAGTTTGAAAGGAATGAAGTATGGGAGCTGGTTCCAAGACCAAAACATTCTAATGTCATTGGAACAAAATGGGTCTACAAGAATAAGTCAGATGAACTGGGAACTATAATCAGAAATAAAGCAAGGTTAGTTGCTCAAGGATACACTCAAGTTGAGGGAGTTGACTTTGATGAAACTTTTGCCCCTGTTGCCAGACTTGAGTCAATTAGGTTGTTGTTAGGGGTTGCATGCATTCTGAAATTCAAACTATATCAGATGGATGTAAAGAGTGCTTTCTTGAATGGATATTTGAATGAGGAAGTCTATGTAGAACAACCTAAAGGTTTTGCAGATCCAAACCATCCTGATCATGTGTACAAATTAAGAAAAGCCCTTTATGGTCTGAAGCAAGCCCCTAGAGCTTGGTATGAGAGACTAACTGAGTTTCTTACTAGCAATGGATACAGGAAAGGAGGGATAGATAAAACTCTCTTTGTTAAAGATGAAGGAGGAAAGATTCTAATAGCTCAAATCTATGTGGATGATATTGTATTTGGTGGGATGTCAGACAAGATGACTAGACATTTTGTTGAGCAAATGCAATCTGAATTTGAAATGAGTCTTGTTGGAGAATTAACATACTTTCTTGGGCTGCAAGTCAAACAGATGGAAGACTCAATCTTTCTCTCTCAGAGCAAGTATGCTAGAAATATTGTCAAAAAGTTTGGAATGGAAAATGCTACTCACAAAAGGACACCAGCACCTACTCATTTGAAACTGTCCAAAGATGAGAAGGGAACTAGTGTTGATCAAAGTCTCTACAGAAGCATGATAGGAAGTCTGTTATACCTTACAGCCAGTAGACCTGATATTTCCTTTGCTGTTGGGGTATGTGCTAGGTATCAAGCAGAACCCAAAGTCAGTCACATAAATCAAGTCAAGAGGATAATGAAATATGTGAATGGTACCTGTGAGTATGGAATGCTCTACTCTCATGGATGTGAACCCATTCTCACTGGATATTGTGATGCAGACTGGGCTGGAAGTGCTGATGACAGAAAAAGTACTTCAGGAGGATGCTTCTTCTTGGGAAATAATCTCATTTCATGGTTCAGCAAGAAACAAAACTGTGTGTCCTTATCTACTGCTGAAGCATAATATATTGCAGCAGGAAGTAGCTGTTCTCAACTTGTTTGGATGAAACAAATGTTATCAGAATACAATGTCACACAAGATGTCATGACATTATATTGTGACAACTTAAGTGCCATCAACATTTCAAAGAATCCCATTCAGCACAGCAGGACCAAGCATATTGATATTAGACACCACTACATTAGAGATCTTGTTGAGGACAAAATAATTGGCTTGGAACATGTTGCTACAGACCTTCAACTTGCTGACATTTTTACAAAAGCCTTAGATGCAAATCAATTTGAAAACTTAAGAAACAAATTAGGCATTTGTCTTTGTGAAGGATTATAGCAATTAATTGAGTGTGGGGCCAGCATTATTTCTCTCTCCAAATCTTGGATATCATTACACATTAAAGTGCATTTTCCCCCCCTTTTGCAAGTTACCCAAACGGTTTCCATTCCTCCAAAACCTCTCTTCCACACTCACGCCATCTCTCTGTGTCTCTGCATTCATCACTCTTTACCCAGCCTCTCATTTTCTCTCACCATGTCTCAGAGTTCTTCCTCAAAGAAATCTTCTCCTATCTCTGAAACAGCATCAGGTTCTAGGGCACCAAATGTTGTGAGCGATCAAGATGTTGTGCTGGATGCTGTGCCTTTGAACTCTGTTCCTGCCTCCGATTCTGTTCACAGTCAACCAAGAAAGATGCATGCCAGAAAATCAACCGGAGGATCTGTTCCAGAAACTTTTTCTGTCCAGGGTAGAGAGGGCTCTTCCTATGTTCATAATGCGATTGCAAATATGGTCACCAGAATCTTGAATGAAGGGCACAAAGTTGAAGGAATTTCTGTTCCTCTAGCCCAAATGCCTGCTTCCGATGATGATCAAGGTGTGCATGATGATGAGACCCCTGTTGCTAAAGATGTTGAGACAGCTGTTGATAATGATGAGACATCTGCTGAGAAAGATGATGAGACCCCTGTTACTAAAGATGTTGAGACATCTGTTAATGAGACCCCTGTTGCCAAAGATGTTGCAACATCTGAAGCTATCAATGTTGAAGCATCTGATTCCAAAGATGATGAGACTCTTGCTCCTGAGAAAGATGAAGAGGTTCCTGCTGTTCCTGCTAAGAAAGATGAAAACCCTAATGTGCATGATGTGGTGGATCTAGATGAACTTGATGATCCTATTGATATTGCTGATGATGACCTCATCTCCAGCATCTCCAACAGGGTCAAGGCTCGTAAGGGAAAACAAGTCTGTGAGCAACATTCTCTCAAGCCATAGGTTACTCCTCTGAAGACTGTTACTAAAGAAAAGATGAAGAAAGTTCCTACTGGACCCTCAAAATCTGGAAGCAAAGTTAGTGTGAAGAAGAGGAAGGAAAGAAGCATTTCTGACTCTGAAGCTGATGTCCCAAGTGATGTCCCTGACATCCCCTCCAAGAAGAAGATTGCTGTTACTAAATCTGCTACAAAGGTTCGTGATGTTCCTTTGGATAACATATATCTGCACTATGCCTCTAATGCAATCCAGTGGAAATTTGTGTATCAAAGAAGGCTGGCCCTAGAAAGAGAATTAGCAAATGATGCTCTGGAAAATCAAGAGGTTATGCAGCTCATCAAGTCTGCAGGTTTGATTAAGACTGTTTCTCAATTCTCTAAATGTTATGAAATGCTTGTGAAGGAGTTTATTGTTAATTTGTCTCAAGACTGTGCTGATGGTAGAACAGATGATTTTCATAAAGTTTATGTTAGAAGAAAATGCATAGAATTCTCCCCTACTGCTATAAATCATTATCTAGGTAGAAGTGCTGAAGCTCAACCTGAGCTTGAAGTAACTGATAATGAGGTTTGCAACACCATCACTGGGGGTAAGGTTAAAAAGTGGCCCATCAAAAGCAAACTGTCTGCTAGTCTCTTGACTGTCAAGTATGCTCTGCTGCATAAAATTGGTTCTGCCAATTGGGTGCCCACAAATCACACCTCTACCATTGCTGTTGGTTTAGGTAGATTCATTTATGCTATAGGGACCAAGACTGTGTTTGACTATGGGACCTATATTTTTTACCAGACTATGAGACATGCAGGTACCTCTGCTACTAAGCTTCCTATTGCCTTTCCATCCCTAATATGTGGTATCATCCTAAAGCAATACCCTGGCATCTTGAAAGCTAAAGATTCTGTCTGCAAAAGGGAAAGTGCTTTGACTTTTCACTACAAGCTGCTTCAAAGGACTGATGCCTCAACATCTGCTGGAACATCTCAAACTAGCAAGTCTGTGACCAAAGCCTCTCTTATAGCTGAGCTGAAGGAGACCTACAAAGAGTTGGAAAATAGGAAGATGAAGCTTGAACAGCTTATACAAAGTCTTGAGCAGTCTGCTGATAGTGATGATGATCATGCTGCTGGTGGTGATGGTGAGAAGATGGATGCTGATATGGATGCTGATAGTGAGGATGAATATAAGTCTAGTAGCTCCAGTGATGAAGAGATGAGTGAGGAGGATGATGATGATACTGCTGGCTCTGAAGATTAAATCTTCATCTGATGTTTGGCTCCTTTTGTGGCTAAAAAGGGGGAGTTTGTAGTGTGTTTGTTGTTTTGGTTGTAATGGTTGTGTGTTTGTTGTTTTGGTTGTAATGGTTGTTTTGTTGTTCTGGTGATCCTTTGGTTTCTTCTTGGACATGGTTTTTTTCTTTGTGGTTTTCTTTATTTGGGTGTTCTCTGATTCTCCCTGACAATGACAAGTGGTTTCTGTAACAATTGATTAAGTAGTGGTTTTCTGTTTTTTTTTGGTGATTAATCAAGTTGAATCAAGTTGCTGCTGTTTCTACAGAATTTATTTTTCGGTTGTTGGCTGCTGTATGCTCTGATATCTTTTTTACTTCTATTAGTGTTTTAGCCAAAAATTTGCCAAAGGGGGAGTTTGTAGATGTTGTTGATTGGCTGTAATTTTTGGTAAAACTAAAGTGTGGTTCTATCCTGTCAAAAACCAATGTCATGACATGCTTTCTGTTGTTGTGAAGACCTTCCTTGCAGGCCTTTACCTGATGTCAAGGCCGATGTCATGACATTCGCAGCTGTTCGTTATTTTTCTATTACTACTTATGATTTTATGATCTGATAAGACCTTATGCGCTATATTTGGTAATGATGGATTCTGATCTGCTTTAAGGACGATTTGGATGATTTCTATTATCAGCTTCTTGTGTTATGAAGATTTGTTTTATTAGGGCAAAAACTATTTTTATGGATCCAAGGCTCAGTTGCTGTATTGCTGAAGGCTATTTATTCCACGCAAGGGCTACTGTTGCCGTCAAGGGTTTTTGGTTGAGAAACTGTTAGAGTTCTGTGTGTTTAAGGTTCTCGTTGTAGTTTTCTTGTAAGCCAAACAATCATCATGATGATTGTCTTGGTCTAGGTGTTTTGATTTGAGTTGTAAGAAGTACTCAAAGCTTTTAAGCAAGAGTACCATTGTACTTGATCAAAGCTTTTAAGCAAGATCAAGTTGTGTTTTTGAAGAGTGTCTTCTTTTGTTATTCATTGGTTAGTTTTTCATCACTGCTGTGATTGAGGGGGAGTGAGTAGGATCTCTGGTCTGAGTGGTTTAGATTGAAGTTGCATTGGGTAGATATTAAGTGAAAGGCGTAATCTTGTTTTGTATTACCTTGAATTAATATTACTTATAGTGGACTTCCTCCCTGGCTTGGTAGCCCCCAGATGTAGGTGTGTTTGCACCGAACTGGGTTAACAACTCTCCTGTGTTGTTTTTCTGTTTTTACTTTGTTCATTTGTTTAAAAACATTCAGATAGTGATGTCGTGACATCCTGTTTGACATCGCGTGTCTGAGTCCAGAATTTCAAATCCTATTAACTAAAATGATTTTAATTAATTTATTTGTTTTAGTTAAATTCTTTTTAAATACTCATTCATATAATAATGATTTATTTTTATAAATAAATTAATATATGATACTAGTATTTAAAATGACAATTTATTGTTCGTTCCGATTAAATCAACTAATCGTGATGGTCAATAATAATTTTAATTAAAATGATTATTTAATTAAAATGCAATTAATTTCTATTTGATTAAATGGTTTCGACTATCTTATTAGTCGCGATGATTAATCTTTCTATCTTTCTTCTAAAATTCGTTATTCTTTTTAATCGAATCAATCGATTGCGAGGGGTAATGATACAAATTAAATCATACAAATTATTAATAAAAATATCCTAATTCGTTATTAGTAATAATCAAATCAATTGATTAAAATTGGTAACGGTGCAACTTCAAATCTGTTAACTATGGCGATCGAATCTATTGATTGTTGCGGTTAATAGTGCAAAACTAAATCAGGGTTGTACGCCCAAATCCTAAAACACTCAAAATACACTAAACCACGATACTACGGTGTTTCAACACTGCGATGTTCACAACTACGATAAGGTAACTCAAAATACCTTCGAACATTCGCATTTCAAAACAACTTCAAAACAAATTCAAATACATTCAATTCAACTCTAAGGCGTACAATCCTGTGCCCCGAACTACGTAGACTCTGATCCTCCATAAGGAGGTACGTAGGCAGTTGGCAACAAGGCGAGTCCCCTTCCCAAAAATCTCAATTTTTCCCCTTCTCATTTCCTTAGCTATTAACCTCTGTAATTTTGCTATAAACCTTTACCTTAGATTCAAAGCCAATAGGAAAGGGTTGAGGGTGCCTAACACCTTCCCTCGACCTGAATATAGTATCTTACCCCGATCTCTCAACTACGTAAGGTTTCCTATTCGCCTTGGTAGAATAGGTGACGACTCTAAAGTTATAAATTTTTAGGGCAGGTTGCTACAGCTGGCGACTCTGCTGGGGATAACTTAAATGGTGAATACTATGCTCCTATAGGTTTTAGGTTTTGACAGGGTTTAGGTTTGACAACTTTTTAGGGTTTGGCTAATTCGCTTTTTTTAGGGTTTGCAATTATTTTTTTTATTATTTTTTTTAAAAAAATTTTATTTGTTTTTTATCTAAAAAATATTTAATCGTTTATAATATGTTTATATTTAATTGTTTATGTTAATATATTTATATTTAATTGCCTAATTGTCATATTTTTATATGCATTGCTGACATATTATGTAATGTTAAAACCCTAAGTGTGGGAGTTAACTTTGAGATCAATAGGGGACATGAATCGCCTACGAGTCTCATTGATAACTCCACTCGGAGTGGGTTGAATATTCGGAAATGTCCAAAACGAGGCTTGACTTTGTTAAGGGCAGGACTGGATACTTGGCTGATCTCTCCGAGAACCTACCCCAAAAATTCGAACCTCATGGATAAAATGAGTTGTTCTAAAATCCAAAGAGACAAAAAGTCTCGGAGGCTACGAACGACCCCATGAGACCTTCTAGAACCCCCTATAAAAAGGTTGGCTCCCAAGAGCCGCTACGTCGAACCTATGAACTTATGTGATTATGTGCTATATGTATATATATGTGTTGATCATTTTTTTTATTATTTCTTTTTCCATTCATCATACATCAGGGGCATTCTTGCATCATACTTTATTCAAAAAAAAAAAAGAAAAAAAAAGATATCATACATATCATGCATGGCATACACATCATTTTCATGACATTAAGAGAAGATTCCTCTTCTATCTCCAGAACAAGGGACCATTGGGAAGGATAACCTAACATCCCGACCATATTATCCAACAAGATTTCAGCAGAAGAGATCAATGGATTAGAAAAAGCAACAGGGTGGCCAACGCACCTGGAGGTCCAAGCCAAAACGATCATTCACTCAGTTGTACATGCAACTGTCTCAAGCTTTGCAACGTCTGCTCAGTCAGAACCTGGTGACTTTGCTGCCTCCATACTCCATACTCAGCTCCAGCTAACCCCGCTCCTGGGTACAAGCATCATGCTAGATGCGCTTATCATTCAGACAGTCCTGGCCATGATACAGAGGATTGTGGGCCATTGAAGCACAAGATCCAAGATTTGATTGAAGAATGGCTCATTGAGTTCGAAGATCCTCGCAAGTCTAATACCATAGGTGGCTAGAAGGAGGATTTCTTAGATCATTAGTTTTGTTTTCATTCGCAAGTTCTTTCCGTTTGTTTAAACATTAGTCTTACGACATATGCTGTGTACTTTACAATAATCATTAATGCATTGCTTACGTTTGTCTTGATTTACTCCTAGTGTTCCCACTATATTTAAAACTGCGTTTTTACTCGGTCTTCTTATTTGTGATATTCAACTCTAGTTAAAAGTTTTACACCTTTAGAGGGAGAATGACGAAAACGATACCACAATTTCATACACTACGCTTTCGAACAGACCGTGTTGACGATGTACAGGCATTGTTTCAATTCCCAAACAGTGGAGATATAAGGATGTTAATCCCTTGTCAACCCTTTTGAGCCAAAGAAGTAGGAGTTTTCCTTCATATAAAATAAAACCCTTCATATATAACCTGGGGTAGGGTAGTTGCTCAGTTAACTTAATCATTCCAAATTGTTCCTTTGAACATAATCGCTGATGGTTCTCTGTCATCAATTAAGTCCGGCAGTCAATGTCCGCAAAGAAAAAGAAAGCAATACAAGGGCCTGCTAAGTCAAAACCTATTAAGGATACTTAGGCAAAATTGGGGCATCCCGCTGACTGTAGTTTTAAAACGAACAGTTCAGGCAAAGTTGAAAAGGGGTCACTACATACCCTCACAAAAGAAAAGAAAGGAGGATGACTGCCTTTGCAAAGTAAACTTCTGTTTTTTGAACCATCATAAATGTCAACGTCATAATTCCCAAATTCTTTTGGAGACTAAATGCATAGTTAACTGAGCATAGGACTGGAGAACATCACGAAGATGGGGATGGGTACAAATGAACTTTGAGCCTCTATCTTTTGTTTCTTTAAACCCTGAACCAGGCCACGTTACAACCCTTAAAAGTCTTAACTGAAGCATGGTTAGTTCGAAAGCATACCGTTACCAAAGGTATCCCGACTCCTTAAGGTCTACTATAACTCTTGAGTTGATATCACTTTCTTACAAAAAAAACTTCGTTTTACTCAAAAAATGTTTTTAAACTTTCAAGACAGACATATGCATTCGCATCTTATGAATTTCATTACAAAGTACATTTGTCTATGTGGATTCAGATGTTTAAACATCAGGGAGAAGTTGCATGGAGCATGGCTAATGACTAAAAATCCCACTAACTGACAAAGTAGCTTTAGAAGCTCATCAAAAGAAGAAACATCTCTTACACATGACTGAGATAGTTGAGGTGTACGCGGGGCATAACCCGTCATTATCCCATTTATATGGGGCAATCTAATCAAGATCCATGGAATCTCTCAAGGGCGCTGAATAGCCCATGGGGCAAGCCCATTACCTGGGGGCATGTTGCAAAGGTCACTCGGTATCAGATGGCATTAATACCACTCTCACATCCTTTCCAGGAACCTTTTTAGGATATTTCTCAATCTGTCCATATAGTCTTCTCTAAGACATGTTCAAATACTTTTTACCCTTTCCAGGAGCCTTTTTCAGATAGTCTTTTTAAGACCCATCTTCTTATCCCTTCTACTTTCAAACCCTTTCAGATAGTCTTCTCTAAGACATATTCCTTTCTAAGAACCTTTTCTAGGTAGTCTTCTGTAGGACATCTCTTAACTTTGTCAGTTAGTCTTTTAAGATACATTCAAACTTCTCTCATGCTTTCAAGAACCTCGTCAAACTTTGTTTAAAGTACATAGTCTTCTATAAGACAGTCTCATATCCTTTCCAAGTTAATCTTCTTCAAGATGTCTTTTCCTAAGTTTTGTTTAAAACATCACAAAAAAACAGTCTTTATCCTCTATAGGAATATTTTTTACCCTCTGCACAACACATCCCTTTGAGCTTTGTTTAAAGCGTAATCTTGTTTAAGACAATTTCCCATTCTTCCCAAGGACCTCTTCAGGTAGTCTTATAGAAGACATCATCTCATTCTGAGTACTCAGCAAATCACTGTCCGTCAGGACGCAACCGAAACGCATGACTCACTCTGAAAAGCATCCGCTTCACATTCAAATCAATACTTACAATCAAGGATCCTATTGACTAGGGGCATATCTTTCAAGAATTCAAACACTGGGGCAATGCATATCAGGCAAGACATGGTGAAACTCGAGTTCTCTCTAAAGGTCCTTCATTCAGATTAAGGGGCATGCCTCAAAATTTCTGATATTCGGGAAGTCACACTAGTATCATACAAGAAGCATTGTTGCGTAATTAATCTTCCCACGCCTGCACTATTTACGTCCCGCAGTGTGGGATGAGCATACATGCATAATTCTCATTTATTTTGAGGATCTCATTACATGACACATGCATCATGACATTGCATAAAACTAACACTGCCTTTTCAGGTCACTTCATAATCAAGAGGATGTTATCATCACATTACAGCGCCAATACGATCGTATCAACGATTCAATCTCAACATGTACAATTCTAGTACCTCATTCCTAGTCTTTCTTCAAAGACAATCCAGAAGCAATCAAAGAATTTCTCACCTCTCCAGGTAGTCTTGTCCAAGACAATTATCCTAACCTTTCCAAGCAGTCTTGTGTAAGACATATCCTGACCTTTTCTAGGTAGTTTTGTTTAAAATATATCGCGCCCTCTATAGGAACCTTTCGAGGTAGTTTTGTTTAAAACGTTTCATGTCCTTTGTAGGAACCTTTCTAGACAGTTTTGTTTAAAAACGTTCCACGACCTTTATAGGAACCTTTCTAGGTAGTTTTGTTTAAAATATTTCATAGCCTTTATAGGAATCTTTCTAGATAGTTTTGTTTAAAACACATCATTCCCTTTATAGGAATCTTTCTAGATAGTTTTGTTTAAAACACATCATTCCCTTTATAGGAATCTTTCCAGATAGTTTTGTTTAAAACATATCATTCCCTTTGTAGGAACCTCTATAGGTAGTTTTGTTTAAAACGTTTCATGTCCTTTATAGGAATCTGTTTAGTTGAGTTTTGTTTAAAACGTTTCATATCCTTTATAGGAACCTTTATAGGTAGTTTTGTTTAAAACATGTCATATCCTTTATAGGAACCTTTATAGGTAGTTTTGTTTAAAACATATCATTCCCTTTGTAGGAACCTCTATAGGTAGTTTTGTTTAAAACATTTCATGTCCTTTATAGGAATCTGTTTAGTTGAGTTTTGTTTAAAGCGTTTCATATCCTTTATAGGAACCTTTATAGGTAGTTTTGTTTAAAACATGTCATATCCTTTATAGGAACCTTTATAGGTAATTTTGTTTAAAACATATCATTCCCTTTGTAGGAACCTCTATAGGTAGTTTTGTTTAAAACGTTTCATGTCCTATATAGGAATGTTTCTAGATAGTTTTGTTTAAAACGTATCATATCCTGTCTAAGAGCCTCTCCAGGTCAGTCTTGTCTAAGACATATCACACCCTTTCCAAATATTTTTATAGGTTAGTCTTGTTTAAGATGTATCATACCTTTTTAGGTAATCTTTTCGAAACATGTATCCAATCTCTTCTTACCTCTCTAGGTAGTCTTCTTCAAGACATTCCTTTTTCTAAGACCCCTTTTTAGGTAGCCTTCTTCGAGGCATTCTTGTTTTAAGTACCTTTTTGAGGTAGTCTTCTTCAAGACAAATTTTCGTATCCATTCCAGAAACCTCTTCAGGTAGTCTTATGTAAGACATTACTTCTTCTCTCTTCAAATACAATCAAATGATCAAGGTCAGAAAAGCATATGCTTTAGACAAGTATCCTGCCAGACAAATGGGTGGCATCTATAAGCCCATCTCCCACAGAGCTCTTTCCCTACGCAAGCAAATTTCAGGGCATTTCAGTGTCCAATCATCTTCTACCTCTTCAGGTTAAAGAAGATTGAACAGGGGCAGCTGTCATACCCCAAAATTTGCCTCCCATATTCCATCTACAATGGTTCAAAATTCAAGATGCAGTCCCAAAGATTATTCATTCAAAAGTCCACATGATCCACAGTCAATTGGTTTGACCTAAAAGTCAACCATAATCAGAGCATAGTCAAAGCCTCCCAATTTTGGTCAACATCAAGTATGTGAGGTATAACCATCATTTGATCAAGGATTGATCATGATTCCATTAATAGAAACTCAGAGATGAACGAATACAAAAAGGTTCAAATTAGGGTTTCTTAGGAGAAAGTCAACCCAACTTTGACTGGGCATAACTTTCACATGGAACATCAAAAATTCCCCACTCAAAGCCTATTTTGAAGGAAATTGGATTCTCTACAACTTTGTCTCTCACAAGCCAGGGCTAGAAATGATTCATTTGAGAGATACAGTGCAAAAGATTACAGGTCATTTTCAGGCATCCTTCAAAAGCAGTTTTTTGTCAGAGAAGATATGATCAAGATAAAAGCTCCAAATGAAAAATATGTTCCAAAGTGGCTTGTAGAGGACACTTTGAGGTTTCCAAAAAGTCTTAGAACTCACTCATAGATTAAAAATTGAGTGAGATATGCTTGATCAAAGTTGGGCAATTTTTGGAAGCAAAATGTGAAGTAAAGAGGGTTCAAATTGGAATATTTTGCAAATGGGCCTATGTTTTATAACTCAAACTTGATCCACAAGATGCCCAAACCATAAGCCATGAATTTCACCTTTTATTTTATTTTATATGATTTTTTATTTTATTTAAAAATGATATAAAATGATATAATTGAAGAGAATCAAATATTATGTCAAAAATACTCACATAAACCACTTCCAATCAACATTTATGGCTAAATATAAGATATTTTCGTGGATTATTGATTGAGGAAGGAATTGATACAATATTGGTTCAAATATAGCAAGTTTTCATTCAAGAGTAAAGTGAATTTCTCAAATTTTGCAAGATTGGATTTAGGAGGCCTTTGGACTATTTTCTTGACCTAATTGGTGCCTCTATAAATATATAAGACAATGCAATGGAGTAGGGGACGAAAGGCTGGGCAGAGAAAGCTTTGGAGAACACAAAAATCTTCAAGAAATTGAGATTTCGGTTTCAAGGAATTAGTGGCTCTCAACAAAATCTAAAGGTTTCAAAGCGTTCCTCAAGCGATTCTGAACGTGTGGGGATCATTACGCATCATCAGCAACCCCAGAATTACCTCCTATAAGCCGAGGTAGGTCCTTCTAAATCATGTCTCGATTAGCATAATTATGGCATTCATGTGTTAAATTGTATGTGTATTATGCTTTGGGTGGTAACTGTGAATGTTTCTGGGTAATCTAATTGGAGTTTGCGTGGTCCGGTCGTATTCTGCCATTAACGGCCAAGCTAGGGTTCTTGGTCAAAATTTGGGGTTTTTTGATAAAGGGGAAATTAGGTTAAATAAAGCATAGGGTTGAATTCGTATGGTTTAGACGAGGCTTTATGAATAGGTGCGAAAAGTTTATATACGCAGGGGCTCGATTCGTTATTTTTCCAGGTTCTTGTTTGCTACGAACGAAGCGTAGCTACTTCGTAGCTATTTCTCTGAATATTACAGATCTTCATGAAGAAGATGAATATGTGGCAACGTGCCATTGGGTCTTTTAAAAACTTCGCGCGCGTTTGTCTCTTTGGTAATGGCGCATCTGATATACTGACATGGGCGCGTGTTGTAAACAAACATGAATGGTAGATGGGTTGGTGGAGAAACGCGTATCGGAGTGGAGGGTCGCAGGTTCGAACCCTCCCTCCAACATATTATTTTTCTGAAATTTCTAACTCTGGATCCGGTGTGTGCATCATCATAGGACTCACCATACACCCTCAAAATCTGACCATTCCATCACTACCAACTCAGATCTAACGCCCAAGATCTGATCCCCTATAATATGCACCCTCAAGCCACTCATACTGAATCAAAATCCTATTAACTAAAATGATTTTAATTAATTTATTTGTTTTAGTTAAATTCTTTTTAAATACTCATTCATATAATAATGATTTATTTTTATAAATAAATTAATATATGATACTAGTATTTAAAATGACAATTTATTGTTCGTTCCGATTAAATCAACTAATCGTGATGGTCAATAATAATTTTAATTAAAATGATTATTTAATTAAAATGCAATTAATTTCTATTTGATTAAATGGTTTCGACTATCTTATTAGTCGCGATGATTAATCTTTCTATCTTTCTTCTAAAATTCGTTATTCTTTTTAATCGAATCAATCGATTGCGAGGGGTAATGATACAAATTAAATCATACAAATTATTAATAAAAATATCCTAATTCGTTATTAGTAATAATCAAATCAATTGATTAAAATTGGTAACGGCGCAACTTCAAATCTGTTAACTATGGCGATCGAATCTATTGATTGTTGCGGTTAATAGTGCAAAACTAAATCAGGGTTGTACGCCCAAATCCTAAAACACTCAAAATACACTAAACCACGATACTACGGTGTTTCAACACTGCGATGTTCACAACTACGATAAGGTAACTCAAAATACCTTCGAACATTCGCATTTCAAAACAACTTCAAAACAAATTCAAATACATTCAATTCAACTCTAAGGCGTACAATCCTATGCCCCGAACTACGTAGACTCTGATCCTCCATAAGGAGGTACGTAGGCACTTGGCAACAAGGCGAGTCCCCTTCCCAAAAATCTCAATTTTTTCCCCTTCTCATTTCCTTAGCTATTAACCTCTGTAATTTTGCTATAAACCTTTACCTTAGATTCAAAGCCAATAGGAAAGGGTTGAGGGTGCCTAACACCTTCCCTCGACCTGAATATAGTATCTTACCCCGATCTCTCAACTACGTAAGGTTTCCTATTCACCTTGGTAGAATAGGTGGCGACTCTAAAGTTATAAATTTTTAGGGCAGGTTGCTACACAAAGTGGTGCTAAAGATAATAAGTTCATCTGGATCCTCAAGTGGTAATGCGTCGGTCAACTGTTGGTTTCTTATTTTGGTCAGATCATTCTCTCCTTAAACTTTTATTTTATGCACTAGGTTAGCCTCTTCATCTCCTCCACTTCTTATATTTTCAAAATCTTCTTCCTTTTTTTCCAAAATCTTCTTATGTTTGTAAAACCCTTTTTTAAAAACCTTTCTTAAAAATGTCTTTTGCCCTTAGTGGCTTTTCTGCAAAAGTTTAGACACGATTAATTGTTGTAGTGAGTTGTGATACCCCACGATTTTGAAATTGGTTGATATAATGAGATCTTTTCTGCGTGAGAGAGCTAGTGGCATACTCGTTGATTTTATCCGAGTTGGAGCCCTTCTTTCATTAGCGATGCAAAGAACTCATTTGTTCTCATGCTCAAGATCAATGGCCGAGTATTTCTCTCCGACGATGATAAAGTGTTTATTCATTTTTTTTAAAACCGTTTTCCCTTTTAAGCGGAACTACATTAGCTCTGACTTCTCCATTGCACCGAGGAGGTATGTAGGCACAAGGCTTAATGTCTTGCCGAGCTTATTTTAAAAATCAAACAAGAGCAAAAGTGATCTAAGCAAAACTAAGAGCCCATGGATAACCATGGATACAAAGGGTGCTTAAAACCTTCCCTTTGTATAACCAACCCCCCGAACCCAAAATCTGTCAAAAGGTCTTTCCTGTTCTTTTATGCCTTTCCTTTTTTTGGATAAAATAAAAGTCGGTGGCGACTCTTGCAAAAATAAAAAATATAAAAAATCAAAAAAAGAGAGCAAGGAGTCAGTTCGCCTCAAAAAACCGAGTTTACAAAACCCTTTGTGGACTCAGATATTTAACCAATGTGAGACTTGAGTTCTTCTAAATATTCCTCGCAACTCTTTCGTTTCTTCTAAAGTTTACCTTGTTTTCACAACAAGTGTTTGAACACATCTTTGACAACAAATTTACCAAGAAGTACTGATGTGTTTTATATTAAGAGTCCAATATCAGACAAAATATGGCATGAACGTGTCCTTATAAGTGAGGTAATCCTCACTCTACAAGTCGGTTTTGTAAGGATGAGTTAGGCCCAACCGCATTTCTTAATATGGTATCAAGAGCCTCGTTTAAGATCTGGATGAGTCACCTACTATCAGGTTTTCGCATCGGGCCACCCACCATTTATTTTCACGCTCTAGATGTCCAGTCCTGGGCATGAGGAAGTGTGTTAAGAGTTTCACATCGGATAATATATGGCCTCGACATGTTCTTATAAGTTTGAGTGATCCTCACTCTACAAGTCGGTTTTTAAGCTCATTTTGTAAGGATGAGTTAGGCCTAACCACATTTCTTAACATTTTAGGTGGTATGAATGTGATCTTGGCTAATCGAGATAATTGGGATGCGTTTCTTATAGAGTTTTCTTGTAATGGTGTATCAGGCTTTTGTATAGTGTATCTGATAGTTATTCTAAGTTAGTAAAAAGATTGGTTTAGAAAAAGGATGAGGGATGAGATTACCATAGGTTATGCACAACCATCATTTTGTACAATGAAATACTCATGCGAGGAAGTAAAGGTTAAATATGGCTAAGAAGAAAAGGTTAGATTTGGAGAAAAGGTCGGATGAGTTGGTTGATATGGAGTAGAAGATAAAGGACTTATCCTTTATGATTTGGAATTTAACGATGAATTTTTTTTCATATGATAATACTAATATATACATGGAGAAAATGTCGAATGATGGAGTGAAATTGAGGAGATATGAAGAATATTTAAGTAATAAAGCCAAAGAGGCTCTTATGCGCAACAACATTTAATTTGAAGATTGATGATCACCAAGACAGGGGGTGAAAACACTGAAAGTTGATAACATATCTCAACCAAAAGAGGATGAAGAACAAAATGTTGGAAATAATGAAATTGAAATGAACATAACTTTAGAGTTTGAAGAAATATTTGTAGAAGTTGTTTTCCAAGTAAAGATGGTAACCTCCGATGTTAATTTCTCTAAGGTGAGTTTTACTAGGAAAATAAGGATGTTAGAACCAAGTTGGTTTAAAGAACAATATTTATCTCTCATTTTGATTTTGATGGTGAAAAGTATATTAGAAAAAAATTATTATTTAATGTTTGTCACATACTTAGAAAGTCATTTAGAATATTGAAAGGAATTAACATACATAGAAGGAAAGGAAGCTATATAAATTCCTTATGGCACCATTATCTCCATTGTAAGGAACGAGTGCACCATTGTCTCGTACTTTTATTTCTAACCAAACGGGAAAAAGACACCCTTCATGTGATGTGTTATCTCTATAAGAAAGAACGTATGCATCATCGTCGGGAAGCAGTTCCTATGAACAACGAAAAATGAGTTATTCACTCTATTTTATCATTTTGCCTCTTTTAAAGATTACCCTAATCATTTGATTAACAATATAAAAGTCACCACATTTAATCATCTGGTACAAGACCTAAAATAGATATCCTATAGCTATTATTCCTCTTAAGATCAAGTTGGTTCCCTATATTAATTCCCCTCCCAAACAGTAGTTTTCAAATAAACACACCTAAAAATATTACAAGTTACAATATTACAAGTTATGCAGTAAAATAGTACAAGTTGTATGCAAATTACTGAAAACCGCTATAAGTCATACATTGACTCAAATCCCAAAAGAGTGTTTCTTCAGTGGCCCAATCAAGATGATTTAAATATTCAACTTGGGACTTGCATATAAAATTTCAAATTTAAGTATTCACGAAACTATTTAAATTTTGTTCCTTAGGGGACAGGAGTCACACGCAATGTCCTGACAATTGATACGATAACTTAAACTATAACCTATAACAAATAACTTGTACAACATGCAGCAAAAAAGCAATAAATAACACAATCAATTGGTAAGCTAATTCAATGTAACCTGCACCTACGTCTGGAGGATTGGCTTCCAACCCAAGAAAGGAAATTCACTATTAGTAGCTTTGTACAATCACTCTTACAAGCAACAACAAACTCTATGTTTTCCAATGTCATTTCTTTAGAGTACCCAATGACTTTATATTTAGGACTCTCCCTAAATATGAGACACCCTCCCACTTTATCTCAAACCCTAGCCCCAAGTTTTAGGACTCCAATCACTAAACCCTAGTGATCAACTTCAATCACAACTATGAGTGATGTTGAATTTTATAACTCAACCAGACTAATTTATAATTATGCCAAGTAATTGAAACATAGTGTTGTGTGCATAAAACCGAGTCTTTTTTGAATCCTAAACTCTATTGATCTTCAATCTATGATCAGTGTCTTCAAAGCTAGAAAAGAGCTCATTATATAGCATAATTATTATGGACTTTTCTTCATGGATTTTAGCATGGATTTCGTCCAAAAGTAATGCAAATTTTGTTGGATATGATTTTGTCCACAAATATCTCCAACAAAAAGATATGATTTGGTTTGTTTCAAATTCAAATTCAAACCTCCATTTAAATATACTTTAATCGTTACAGTTGTTCAATAAGCCATATAATCATATTGCTAAATAAAAGCAATAAAATCTTTAATAAAGCTTCTGTAGAAAATACTCCAAAACGCAACAGTTTGGCCTGTTGAGCAAAGGCATAACAAAATTAAGGACATAACAAAATTGATTTTCACTTAAATACATAACAAAAAAGTCCTTATTTTTTAAATCAAATTCGAAATTTCTCTTATCTTCTTTGGTCTAAAGTAAATCAGGTTTATCTACTACTTCACCATTAACATAGTGAGTAGGAATAAATAGACCACTAGTTATCATTTCCCACAATTCAAAATTAATAGTTTGAATGAAAATTTTAATTCTAGCTTTCCACAATTCAAAGCTAACACCATTAAACAGCGGAGGTGTGTTTAGGAATGTCCTTTTGTTAAAAGAAGTATTGAAAGTCAACTTCCCCCTAAGACGATTAGTCTTTAAATAGGAGTTAGGATCTAATGTCACTTGTTGGACATTTGGCCTTATACACAAGAGGCAGGTGAATTCTGTAGGTTTAAAAAATATTGATTTAAAATAAAATCATTTCCAAAATCAAAGTTTAAAATCATTTTTAAAACAAACGAGTAAATAGGCAGTGGAAAACCAAAGGAAAGGCAATAACGTAAAGAGATAAGGAATAGAGATATACACCAAATATTTATACATGTTAGGCTTTATTTGACCTACTTTTGTCTCCAAGAACTATTCTTGAGAGTGTCTAATAAACTTGAGGTATTTTAGAAGGATAAATCCACAAACCTCATTATACAAGAAAATAAAGTTTTAAGGCTAACTTTCAACCAACATAACAACAAGGCTTAGAGTGATTATCTTCCAAATCATACATATATTTTCCACAGGGTGATCTCGAACAAAGATGGAGTTTTGATTTGGCTATCCTCTGAACCAAACTGGGGTTTTACATAGGTTGGCCACGAACCAAGTTGAGATTTTATACCAGATAATCTCGAACCAACTGAGAATTTATACCAAGTTGAACTCGGGAACCAAGTGAGATATTAACTAGAATAGTTTAAACCTATTTGAGATTTTGTGTGGGTTAATCTTAACCTAATTGAGCTTTTATACTAGGTTGAACTCAGGAACCAAGTGGAGACGTCCTAAGTCAATCCCCCAAAACAAACAATTTTTTAACTAGTTTAGCTTGTAACCAAACAACTTATTACAAAAGAATTATTTACTCAAGATATAACACACTCTTGATAAATTACAACTAAGCCCTCATCCAAAATAAAGATATTCACTTAGACTCAATAGTACTCTTGAAGCACCAGGACTAAATATATGTGAGAAAATGAGATATTTAAAGAAAATAATGAGAGAGATGAAAGTGAGATCAAAGCTCATTTTCTGGATATTAAAAAGTCCATAAACAACCCCCGTCAAAGTTTGAATTGAAGAAATGTAGGAAAATTAACAAGGCAAATAGAGTTTCTTGTAAGACTCCAAAATCAATGACGTTGGTTATTTAATCCATTTTGCACTTATGGACGGTTCTAAACCTGTTACAACGGAGGAAGCCTTGAGTGATCCAAAATAAATTTGTTCTATGAATGAGGAACTGGAATCAATTCAGTTTTACAAGTACAATAAGGGACTGTTCATGCACCAAAGAAGGTATGCATTTGAGATTTTGAAGAAATTTGAAATGGAGAATTGTAGTGCTACAATTACTCTGGCTGACCTGAGGTTGCAGTTGTCGAAGAATGAGGATGAGCAAGATGTAAATTCAACGTAGTATCAGAGGCTGATTAAATCCTTGCTTTACTTGTATAACACACGAGTGGATTTGGCATTTAATGTCTTTATTGTGAGCATATTCAAGGAGAGATCGAAGGTGTCTCACTTAGCAACAATCAAGAGGATTTTGTGATACACCAAAGGTTTTGTTGACTGTCGAATAATGTTTTCCGCAATTGAAAAGGGCGTAAAATGCAATTTACTCAAATATACTGAGTTCAACTAGTGTGGAAATAAAGATGATGAAAAATCCACGGTTGGATACATCTTTATGTTTGGAGAAACACCAATATCATGGTGTTCAAAGAAGGAACAGGTAGTGGCGCTCTCTTCTTGTGAGGTCGATTTTATTGTAGCTTCGTTGTGTGTGTGCCAAGTCGTGTGGTTGAAGAATATATTGAAGGAGATGGGCATCGAAGAGGGTGATGATGTAACGCTCATGGTGGAAGAGAATGTCATTGGTTTTAATTATAAACCTTGCAAAGAATCTCATTGCACATGGGAGAAGCAAGCGTATTGAGGTGAGGTTTCACTATTTCAGAGAGTTTGTTAGTGAAGGAAGACTGCGGTTCGAGTATTGTAGAAGTGAAGACCTAGTGGCTAATTTGCTACCAAAGGAGTCTCGATTGAAGCATTTAAGTGATTGAAAAAGCAAATGGGTATGGAAGACTTGGAGGACTTGAATTAAGGTGGTGCGATGCGGCGTAGACATGAATAACAAGGTTAAGATCTGATACCAAATGTTAGAACTTGGAACCACAAGGATGGTGAATAATTGAATATGGAGAAGGAGTGAGTGAGAGAGAATGAGAGAGAGTAATTGAGGGTGAAAATATGAGTATTCTCTCTTCGGTGAGATGCCTAAAGGGTGTATATATATATATATATATATATATATATATATATATATATATATATATATATATATATATATATATATATATATATAAGATGAGGTACAATTATCAAACAGAAAACTGAAAAAACTCTCCGATGTAACCGGTTGACATAATATATCAGTCGATTGCATTTAGCTATTGTCTCAAAATTTACAGAAAAATAACAAATGTTACTTATTGACATAATATATCAACCGGATACATTATGGTTCTGTTTAAAAACTAAATACTGCATAACATGATGCAATCCGTTTCATATTTTCTACAACATGATGTACTGATCACTTGCATTATATTATTTTCTCAACAATTTGTATCCCACTTTGGATTACCTAGGGCAGTTCTAACCATCTTTTATATTTAAAGCTCTTCATATGCCAAGGTTCAAATATTCTACTCATTCTCACACTCACATTATTTTTTAATTATTTAATAATTTTGATATTAAAATGTTAACTTTACAGATCCGTCGACTTGACATGACTTTGCCTATTTCACTTTCTCATCATCTAATTTTGGTTCGCAACATAATACAATGTCTATTTTTTCCTTCCTCTCTAGGGGTGGGAATAGGCTGGGCCGAGTTAGGCTTTGTCAAGCCTGAGTCTGACCTACTAAAAAATTTAAAACCTAAGTCTGACCTGTAGCCTGTCGTAGGCTTATTTTTTTTGGCCTGAGCCTAGCCTTTTTGAAGACTTGATTGGCCTATTAGCCTACTTAAAAGCCTATTTCATTTGAACATTTGTAAATAAGTCATTCAACTCAACTTTATATAAACTAACAAATTAAAAGATATGAGAGATTAAATGTTTCTTTGTATTGACTTATTTGAGTTTATCTAGTAACATAAATTTTGTGATACTATTTGTTTGAGAGAACTTATGGAAACAAGTTATGACATTGTTCATAAGTTTTTTTTTTCATCTTATTTTCATAATTTCTTCAAAATAACTAAGATTTATTTTTATATTTTAATTTAAAGTACAAAATATAATATAATATAATATAATAATAATAAAACTATTCATATTTATTTAAATAGGTCGGACTCATAGACTTGAAAGACTTTTTATATATCCCGTGACCTAGCCTTTTTAGCTAAATAGGCTTATGTAAAAGCCTAGACCTTTTCTATTTATACAAAAAGTCTGATCTGGTCTAGTTCTATATAAGTTGAACCGGTTAGTCGGTCTGACTTATTATTACCCGTGTTCCACTCCAATAAAAACTTTTCGGTGTACACTTAATATGGTGCTTACACTTTGGAGAGTTTGAAATTATAAATAAATATAATAAGTATGTAAAAATATCACTGCTCACGTCACATACAATTAAGTTTAACGCGTAAAGATGAAGGCATACTTTGATTTCTTAAAATGCTAAAAGTGAAATAGAATAACATATTACGTTTCTTTCTTCTACTAGTTTTTCTTGAAAATGTACATTATTGTTGCTATTATTATATGTATATTATCATTCATTGACTTTTCTGATCAATTAATTTAAAATTATATATAGTATCTTGCAATGTTTGATTTGTAAAGATTGAAATGAACCAAAGCCACCAAATAGTTGTTATTCTTCTTAAACAATTGACTAATGATAATTAGCTTGGTAATTATAATTAAACCAATGTGTCCTGAATCCTGATATGAATGTATAAAATAAAATTGCCTGTATTTTCTGCGGCTTAGTGCATAATCATTAGAGTTAACATTAAACTCCATAATTAAACATTAATAACCATAATTAAACTCAACAAAGTGAACCCATGAGATGATGGCATAATTTGGTAGATCTCTTTGAAGTGGACATGCCACCTACATATGCTTATGCACTACAAGATTTTGTGCTATTTTACATTCAGACAGGTAGGACCCTATTTTCTACAAAAACATTAGAATTTCTCATGTTATTAGAAAATCTTATATTTTGGAATAAAATCTTTAACAAAAAGGATTAGATGGTGAGAGATGGAATAAATAATATAGAAACATATGTTAATAATTATAATATTTGTGTGAACTAGGATAAAAATGGGGCTCTTATTATTCATATGATAAGAACTTGTAAAGTTATGAAGCAATTAATACATGGCATCCTCGTGGAAGACTACCCTATAACTATTTTAATATTGAGAGGTCAAGTCCCCCTAAGAAAAAGAAAGGGACAGTATACCAATTATAGTTGATAGATAAATATTTCTTCATGTTTTGGTGACCAAGTTGTCCGGATATCATTTTAAATGGTTTTTGTCTTTCATTATTTATAAGAAAAAAGACAGAATATTACAAAAGTTTTTGGGGAGGGAGGACCAAAAGGCACCAAGGGAACATAAGGCACCAAGGGTGCTCTACATCTCAAAGTATAAGAATATGAGAAACAAAAAGTATGTATTAGACAAAATTTCTGCCCTAAAAAAAAAAGCTCGGCGACTATACACAACTTCTCATTAAAAAAATTGAAATAAAGATTTGCCATTTAATACAACAATTCCGTGTGAAAAGATAAACCCTCTAAATTCAATCGGATCATATGCCTAAAAGATTTTATCATCCACTCGGAAAAGAGCATATAGATAACACAAAGTCTTATCAAGAAACTACTTTTAAAAGATAGACAACTAAATCAATTAATTCTTCAAAAGTCACGGTTAAGTTCGAAAAAATATAATCATTTTGAAATTTTTATAAGGCTCACACCACAAAATGTTAAATCAAGATCGAACTAACTCCCAACCTAATCACCTAAAAATTCTATATCAAAAACATATTGCTAAATCCACTAAACCCTAGTGTATATAAAAAGTTCTCTCGTGGGCACTATATTATAAAGTAACGGTTAATAAAAGACGATAATCTTAGAAAAGACTCAACTTTTATAGACCAGAGACAAGTTCTAACATGCTCAAATAGAAGAATCTTTTACATGTAAAGTAAAACCTCATTAAGATATGTAGGCTTATTCGACTCAGAACTCTTGACACCACAACCAATAATCATTTTTCTTGAAAATGAGTGACACCTTAAATGTTATAGACTAGATTATTCACCAGCTCGAGTTCCTTCAGAAAATGTCTTTTCCTTCATCTAAGAATCCAAATTTATGACCCATTTTCCAATAGTACATGTTCCTCACAATTTTTACACGTTGCACTGAAATATGGTAAGTCCTAGGAAACAAAGCCACAAGGAGATTGAGTCCATTTAGGGATCTTCTAAAAAGGAGGTGTGAAAGTCACTACATGCCTTCCTCGACAAACAATCAACAAACTAGTCAGAAGTAACATTTGAATTTGTGCAAAGGAAGAAGATCCTTTTCCACCAAGATGAAGTGGATCTAAATCCTTCATATCTTCTCCCAACATAGGATGAGTTAACTCGAGACTCATGTTTCCTTGAAAGGATATCAAGCTAAAGACTATTATCTTGCAATATTTTCCACCTTCATTTACCTAGCAGTACTAAATTTACTAGAAGAAGATCTCTAACTCTCAACTCACCTTTACATTTCGGCTTGCATACTTTAGACACTCATTTCCCCCTGTCTAAAAAATTTCTTTGGAAGTATCAATAACTTCTTCTAAACCTCAATTGGTATCTTCATGAAAGACATGTAAAAGATAGGAAACTAATTAAAGGTTGAATTGATAAAGATCACTCTATTTCCCAAACCAACAAACCTATTACTACACAAAATCAAAGTGATAAAAATAAGCCTAATAAAGGACTCCTAAGTGGACTCTTTTAAAAGGTTGGACCTACCGAAAATTCAGAGTATTTATAAGGTAGAGTATCTTATCAGCAATGCATGAATTCCTCTACTATTGCTATAAAATTTGGTTTCACGTTAATCTCAATCATACTACTTTCGGGAAAATTGACTTATTGGTTGATGCAACCTCAAAAAACTCCAAGGATGATTTTAATGATCCATAAGTTTTCAATTTGTGTTTATAATTATAAGGCTCTTTCAAATACTGTAAAAAAAATTATAAATATGAGCATATTTTTAAATTTCTATATATTTATCAACTTTATAAAAAAAAATTATTAATACAATTAATTTATTTTAGGATATCAAAATTGAATATGCCTATATAAAGAGGAATTTAATAAAACTCATTCATAAAATATACTCATAAATTATACTACTAATATTTTTAATATATTTAAAAAATATATTAGAGAAGCTTGTAAAACGGGATAGATGAAGCTCAAAATCTTTAAATAATAATAATAATAATAATAATAATAATAATAATAATAATAATAATAATAATAATAATAATAATAATAATTAAAGAGCATTGAAAAGAATAACTAATAGTCTAAAATTATTAAGATATTAAGACATCACGTCTTTATTCAAAATTTTAAAATATTTTATGAGATTTTTCTTTGTTATATTTTAAGTAATTAATTTATTTATAGTTAGATTGTTTATATTTTTTTTACAAAAACAAACTCAATGCATATCATTAATCAACTATTGTTCAATACAAGGAGGAATCAAATTTATAAAACTACATCTAGACTAAAAATTGACCGCCTTTACAAGGAAATGGACAACCAAATTCGCTTAGCGTTTGATAAATTTCACCTCGAAGTTAGGAAAAACATATAACAAATTTATAATAGACATAATAATTAAACTGAATTTAGAATCGCCATTATGCTTAAACTGATTTCCACCAATTTTACTATAGACGGGTTTCAAAAAATTGACTAGTCATATAAGTATCATATATATTAAAAAAATATTGTTTAAATGTATTTTAGTCTCTATTTCACCAAAAATAAAATTTTAGTTTCTCCATTTCAAAGTCTAGATTTTGATCTTCAATTTAACACATTGTTTATTTTTGGTTTAATCCTATTTTTTTAATTGATTCTTACTCTAACTTGATCTCAAGAGAATATACCAAAAATTGCTACTTTTTGAGACAAAAATTACCACTTTAGGGGTTTATAAATTTGGTTTTGAACCAAAATTGCAACAATGCATAAACTATTAAACTGGATGATCAAAACCCTTATTTTGAAATGTGAAAATTAAAATTTTATTTCATATAAAGTTAAACCAAAAACACATTTAAATTTTTTTGTATAAAAATACATCAAATCATTTATAATTAAGCAAACAAAAGTTAAAAAACTATACAATTATATTAAAAAACTTAGATGATTAATTTATTTATTTTAAACCGTTCTCCTAGGAAATGAATATCAACTTCTTTTATATGTGACGAAATAATTATTCAATAATTTATCTCTCATTTGATTGAACATTTAATTCTTTACGACATTCATATTGAACAAAAAAGTATTTTTAATTGTTGCAGTTGTCATATCAAAATATCAAATTTTACATCAAAAAAAGTACATACACCATTAGAATAATTGGATTTACGATCTTTCTTTTAGTTTTCACTAAAAATTTCAAAAAAAAAAAAGTCGTAAGTGGAACAGTCAAAAATGCAGGAAGTAGGGATATGCCATGAGTTATTGTTATCTCCAAAGTATTTGGCAATCATCACAGTTAGGGTAAGTGGAACAGTCAAAGAACCAACAGACATTAGTCAGTCACGATCAAAGGACGCCATGCCTGAAAAAACAAGAGAAAACTTGTCCGAAAGGATCATCCGTTGGGATGCACCAGATAACCATTGATCGGTCTCGTAAAAGCATTTTGTCCTTACGCGACTCATATTTGAGGGGTTGTGTATATGTCCTATTTTTTGGTAGGTCTCGGAAAAGCATTTCGCTCCTACGCGATTCATGCTTGAAGGAATGCATACATGTCTAGTCTCTAGGTAGGTCTCAAAAAAGCATTTTGCCCCTATGCGATTTATACTTGAGAGATTGTGTACATCTTTGGTCTCTTGGTAGGTCCCATGAAAGTATTTTGCTCCTATGCAACTCATGCTTAAGAGGTTCTGTGCATGTCTAATTTATAGGATCAGGTCAGCAAGAGTGGGTTGGGATGCAATCCAGGCTCAATAGAGTCTGCTCCAAATGATAACTCATCCAACAGAGCAGGGTGGGGCTGATGCAACTAACGGGTCAGGTTGATTATGTCGGCTCAAAACTAATACGGAGAGAATATATTGAATTAAGATACGAGAGATACCACGATTATGATTAATTGAGACGAGAGCATTACAGCCTATGATTAGACAATTAAGACTGATTTCCAGTTATCGTAAGAGACCATGCTGATTGGAGACAATCACCTTAAATAATACCTAATAGACCTTAGGTATGAAATGAGTCATAAATGCTATATAAGGAGATTAGGGGTGGTTAACGGGCATGCCCGCCCCGTTTAGGTCCTCCCCGCAAAAACCCGCGAAAAAACGGGACAGAGCGGACATATTTGAAAGTGCGGGTCTAAGACCTTACTCCGCCCCGTAAAAAAATGAGGGCGGGGAAGATCTGCGGGCATTGAACCTTTTAGGCCTAGAAATAGTAAAATTGTAAGAAAAAACTCATGCCTGCAAAAACCCGCAAAAAAACGGGACGAGACGAGACGGACACATTACAGAGAACGGGTATAAAACCTTGCCCCGCGCCACGAAAAAGTGCGGGCAAAACGGACTTTTCCCGCGGGGCGGACCCATTTTGCAACTCCTAAAGGAGATGATCAAAAAGGGAAAAGATATACACAATTTATAAGAGCATTTGAATGCAACTTTAGTGATCCTAGCTGATAAAGTTATCTTTGGTATACTTTTACTAGTAAAGAATTCAAATATAGCAATATCTCTGCATGATACCAAGTACTTTACAGGCTACTAGCTAGCATTGGAGGTATTGAAAGTGCCTAACACATATAGTCCGTGTACAATATGTAAGGGAATTTCAGAACCACTTGCCAGATATTTGGGATTTGACCATACCATTATGTACACTTTGTCTTCTTAGAGTCTGAACAAAACTTATACAGTACCCTGTCTGGTGACACCTAATCCAGATTAATTAAGATAAATAAAAATGATGATCATAACTCATATACTAATTAACAGTGACCTACCTATATCATAGTAATTGCTGCAATTTGGTCAAGTTCGTGGCTCAATGGTCACATGGGATGGTGCTCAATAACTAAACTCATCTACCACAGAAAATAGCTATGTATAAGCTTTTTTCTTTTCAAGTCTCTTGACCTAGCTAGATTACCATTAGTTGCCAATAATTGCCACCAAGAAAATACATATAAACAAATAAAAGACAACACATAAGATCTGTTTAGATTAATTTGTTAATTTGTTTAAATTTATCTACTGCATAGTATTTGATAGTATACTGGTATGATGCACTTCTAGAATCTTGCAATGGACAAAACTGAATCACCAATGACGTACTGTATATCTTGAGATTCAAGAGATGAAATTTTAGTTAGGGTGAAATTATTAATTATCCATTTTGGTAGCTGAGAAAAAGATCTATCAAAAGATCTTGCTCTACCTAAAAACAAAGGAATTAATAAGAAAAGCATTAATGTGCCTTCTGTTGAGAATTTAGTATAGATATTGGAAAGATTTAAACTTTTTTTTTTTTTTTTTTTTTTTTTTTTTTTTTTTTTGCTATTTGCACCGGTGTCGACCCACCACAGGTGGGCCACTAATCCGGCTCGTGCGGAGAGGCATGCGCACTGGCCAAACAAGATTGTTCCGCCTGGGAATCGAACTCGGTATTCCCCGAATACGTCCTTGGACGGGGCTCCTTGCCAATGGAGCTCAACCGCTTGGTTGGAAAGATTTAAACTTTGACAAAGAGCATTACAAGTTTAACAGTTGAAGCATTCAATGATATGATATCCATGAGTAGATTTACTCAAGATGCTTATTTTGGCCAGACAAATTCCTAACTCATTTATCAAATCTAGGAAAAATCTCCTTAAAAACTGCCATATACACCTGCCTCGTGCTCCAGTTTTTGTATTATAGTTATAGGTACTCTTCCTCACCACAATAATAAAGATAATAATGAAAAATAATAGTAATGTTTCCTTGAAGAAACAAGACGTGGGGAAGAGGAAGCATCCTAAAGTGATTAAGATTCATATAATGTAAGGCTAGCTATTAAACACATCATATCATATGTATGCCGTTGACAAAACATTGAGTGGTTTAATATTATAGACAGATATATAATTCATATTATTCTATTTTATCTGCAACTACTAGTACAGCTCTTTTTCACAACAAACTTCACAAAAAACTATACCAATCCCAATATTTTATATTATTTTCTTTAACTGATTCTGAGAATTGCTCTGTCTATTTAAGACATTTTCTGATACTACTATCTTCTCATTCTTACCTCCTTCCACCATTCTAATAAGCCTTTTTCATCTATTTTCGCTACGTCACTCGATATTTAGAGTTTCATTTCATTCTTTTTTTAGAAGAGAAATGTGGGTTTTGTGTCTTGGAGTGTTGGTTATTGTATGCATTGTTACACATTGGGTTTATAGATGGAGAAATCCTAGTTGTAATGGCAAACTTCCACCTGGTTCAATGGGTTTACCCCTTCTTGGTGAGAGCCTTCAGTTTTTTTCTCCTAACACTTCTTCTGATATTCCTCCATTCATCAAGCAGAGAATGAAAAGGTATCTATAAAACTATATTTCAAGTTACCAGTGTAATTAAGTTTAAATTTTCCATTAGAAGGTAGTTAGGAATATCATAGTTTCTTCGGAGAACCGGAATTTGAATTCTGTCAGACTTTACTCACCTTCCGACCAGACTCCGGATTACCAGGGTCCATATTTTCTGGTAACCGGAGGGTTGAGACCAAAAAAGAAAAGAAATATGATGGTTTGTTTTGTCTTTTTTTCAGATATGGACCAATCTTCAAGACAAACTTGGTTGGAAGACCGGTTGTAGTGTCTGCAGACCCTGATCTTAACTACTTCATATTCCAACAAGAAGGAAAAGTATTCCAGAGCTGGTATCCCGATACATTCACAGAGATATTTGGGAAACAAAATGTTGGTTCGTTACACGGTTTTATGTATAAGTACCTTAAAAACATGATGCTCAATCTGTTTGGTCCTGAAAGTCTTAAAAAGATGCTCTCAGAGGTTGAAGAAGCAGCCTGCAGAACGTTGCAGCAATCGTCGTGCCAGGACAGCGTTGAGCTGAAGGACACAACAGCAAGGGTAAAATTGTAACATTATCACACTAACTATTTTTTCATTCCTCTTCTATTTTCATATTCTTGATTTCCATGTCTAAACCTTTGTTTTCTATTTATATTACCATTCAGATGATATTTGATTTGACTGCAAAGAAACTCATTAGTTATGATTCAACAAAGTCCTCGGAGAATTTAAGAGAGAACTTTGTTGCATTTATACAAGGACTCATCTCATTCCCTCTCGACATTCCAGGAACAGCTTATCACAAATGTTTGCAGGTAGGTATTTTATTAATAACGGCACTTTAGCAAATGAAGCTTATTTAATTATAAAAACTAGTACACTGTTAATTTTCTTAAGAAATGGGCATAACCTGAAACGACACTTAATATGAGACAGAGGACGTGTCGAACAATGGTAGTAGTATTTCATTTTGATTGAGAAAACAGCAACGTTAATTTGTTTTGGCTTTTCAGGGTAGGAAAAAGGCAATGAAGATGCTGAAGAAGATGCTGCAGGAAAGAAGGGAAATGCCTAGGAAACAACAGAAGGATTTCTTTGACTATGTTATTGAAGAACTTAGGAAAGAGGGAACAGTCTTAACTGAAGCAATCGCTCTGGACCTCATGTTTGTGCTTCTCTTTGCAAGCTTTGAAACCACTTCTCTGGCTCTTACTTATGCCATCAAATTACTCTCCGACAATCCCTTGGTGTTCAAGCAACTACAAGTACGCCAAAAATATATATATATTCTTATTAAAAAATTCAGAATCTTTGAAACTATTTTTATGGCTTTACGTGGCCTCGTTTTTTACCTTCGTTGGCATTATGTCTTCTAGGAAGAACATGAAGCCATCATTGAACGGCGTGAAGATCCTAACTCTGGAGTCACATGGCAAGAATACAAATCAATGACATTTACATTTCAGGTTGGTTCAAAATTTCTTCAGATTTATAATGAGGGACAAATTTTGTGTTAATTTATCTTATTTGAAATTCAATAATGATTTGTACAGCTTATAACTGAGACTGTGAGACTCGCAAATATAGTTCCAGGAATCTTCCGAAAGGCACTAAGGGAAATTAATTTTAAGGGTATGTCATTGCTGATTTAATAATACAAAATTTTCAAGTTTCAATGTTCCAGAGCATTGGTAACTTGATGTTTAAGCAAAGGAAAAGCACACTGTATTTGACAATATTATCTTACCTCATTTGGTCTACATTAATGAACATGTGCAGGATATACCATACCAGCAGGATGGGCAGTCATGGTGTGTCCCCCAGCTGTACATTTGAATCCGACAAAATATCAGGATCCTCTTGCCTTCAACCCAAAGAGATGGGAGGTGTGTTAAGTATTTTTATCATTTTCTTTCCAAACCTTTCCATCTTTTTCGGAGCTCGCTGCTTCAAAGAAATTCAAAATGTAATGTATTTAGCTTCTTTAGCAAGTAATATAAATAAAAATTCAAGTAACTTAGACTCTAGTCTGTCATCTCTCTTCTTTTACAATTTAGTGACCAAAAAAGAAATGACCTACAGGGAATGGAACCGAGTGGTGCTACCAAAAATTTTATGGCTTTCGGTGGAGGCATGAGATTTTGTGTTGGGACAGACTTCGCTAAGGTTCAGATGGCTGTTTTTCTTCATTGCTTGGTAACAAAGTATAGGTAATAAGCAATGCCATGAATATATAGTGATTTCAAATTGAAATAACATACCATCATTTATGCCTGAATTTAATTTAGAAGGCAAAGTACCTACCCTCTTTAATGTCTGAACATTTCAGGTGGCGACCTATCAAAGGAGGGAATATTGTTCGAACTCCAGGTTTACAGTTTCCAAATGGCTTCCACGTCCAGATCACGGAGAAAGATCGAAGAAAGCGCGAACCAGAATATACAACTATATATTAGAAGACAAAACCTGCAAGGAAGACTTGTAGTAGAAATTTAGACTTGACATCTTTTCAATCATTCATTTTTTATGACGCACAATGCAACAATTTTGTAACAAAAGCCGTAAAAGTAACCATAACGGCCTCTTAGTTTAAAGTCACTTAAAAATCATGCTTCCACTAGATTTTCTTCAAGATACACTGCTACCGAAGGGAAATGGGCCAAGGGGGTAGTGAGGGTTGTATAGAAAAACATGTATCAGAGTATGCCTTACTAGGGAAAGGAAGTTTGACTTTGTAATTATGATGGCAGTGAGGGAGGGGAAGGGAAGCTTCACTTTGTAAGTGTAAATGTTTCAGATTATATATTATATATTTACTATACAAATACATTCACATGACCACATTACAACAATGTTATATTCAATAACTTCTATTCCTCGATTCTTGTCCTCCCCACCCCGGGAAGGGATAGAAATGAAGAGTGAAGACTAGGGGAAACAAAATAAAAATAAAGGATATACCTATGATTATATGAAGTAGATACAAAGTTGCTCTAAAAGACTACTTTCTAAGAGATAACTGACTGGGTTGAATTTTAAAGTCGTGCACAACTTTCTCTACTCAGACCCAGGATCATATACCAAAACTTGTTTGTGTTTGCCATGATTTGCATGCCTTATGTTATCATGCTTCAGCTCTTTGATCAGTCCTGTTGAAGGGTCCTGCTCCTTTCTGTGTCTGTGATGTTGTGCATGATTGTGATCATCATTTTGCAGCAAACTATCTATATGCTTTTTTTGTCTATGCTTGTGCATTTCTTTCTGAACATGGTGTAGATGATCAGAATTTCTTTCAGAATGTTTGTGCTTGTGATGGTGCTCATAACTGGTCTTTCGCCTATTTGGAGTACGGCGGTTCGTGTGCCTGAGCTCTGGTTTATGATGTTTGTTGTCATGAATATGATGGCGTGCCTGGTTAATTTTGACTCTATGTTTATCCATGATGAATGGCTCATCAGCACCAAAAGTATCATCCCACCAGTCATAAAGAGGATCAAATAGACCTTTCTGGTGCAAAAGCCATAATAGCACAAGTACTACAATTCAAAGAACAGTATTTATGTTACTGTGTTCTGCTTAATTTACGAATTGCAGTATATATACATAAAATAGAAGCGATACCTGTCGGAAAAATTGCCAAAAATAGACCAAACAACATTATCCAACTCAAGCAAACATATTGTATGTGGCACTTGAAGTCAAAAAATCCAGAGCATTTCTGTCTGTACACCCACCCAAACCATGGGATGCAGAAGGATTAGATAAGACAAGATAATTTGCCCAAACAAAAGAGTCAATACTGGACAAAGGCTATGATCAAGTAAGGGAATATATATGGTTATTTGATCTGCCAAATTACCAATAAGTTATTTATACTCGCTTATCGAAGTTATAACAAAACATTTAAATTATTGAGTAAACCAACTTTTGGTATCCTTCAGTTGTAGACTAGACTGTTGAAATAATAAGTTCTGCTCAAAATAATCCCCCATGAAAAATATCATTCTACTTGTTCACAGCAGTTAGTGCATGTAAAATGATACAAAATTTGAGAAACCCGCTCTGCCACTTACATTCTAGAATTCAAATGATATATAACCTGTATAGTGGAAATTGATACCTGCAATTTTTTCCGGTAATAAATTCTATTAAGCCTGTCCATAGTTTATTCCACAATCTTTCAATAGAATCAAAGAAACCATTTATACCAGTCTCTGGGGGTTGAAAAGGTATTCCCTGCAATAATCAACGATTTTGGTGATCCACATGATGATATGACTTCATGATTACAGCTTCGTGACATACTTCATTACATCACTTATAATAACTAGCATATTTTTTAACTGTTCTTGACAAAAGTATACTCACTAGGTGAGTCTACATCGATCAAACAATACTGCTTTTTTCGTGTCATTCGAGAATAAGCACTTAACATTTCTAGACTCTTACTCAGGAAGAAACAAACCTGTGTTCCATTGTCAAGAACCGTTCCAGTAGTAGTAAATTGACACTCAGCTCTATCAACTTCAGTATAATCAGAGTCCTTCAATATGGCTTCATTAAAAACACCCAAAAAACAGGCATAATTTGACCATCAGAATTGTCCTTATACTCGTAACAAATAACAATGTATTAATCTTAAGCTTCACCTTTACCTGCACAGGAATATTTGGAAGCTTGATCAGTGTTTGGGTAGATTTTGAATGATCGAGTTGTAATCTCATTTGGCTTCATGATCAAATATTGCTCCTGAGCAATGTTCAATAAAAATTAAACACCCAACCTTGAAGACCAATGAAACTATAAAACTGGAATGGTCAAAAATCAATATGCTGAAGTTGAACAAATGTTTCAGCATAGTACCTCCATCAAGGTGATCTCTTTGGAGCAATTAAACTGCAACACAATATAAGCAAACATCAAATACATTTGAATTAAATATTTCGAGTAGTTACTCTTATTAAACATAAGTATTTGGAGCATGCATTCGTTATTTTCCTTGCCATGTGAAGATGCCAATTCAATTAACTGTCTAAAGATGATTTAACCAATCATATTTTTATCTGAATCTTATGGGTGAGAAGGATGATGTGAAGTACTAAACTTAATGATAAACAAGTTACAATGATAAAAATTATAAAATGCATATTTGACGTTGATTTATAAAAATATCAAATCAACATTCCATCGTCAAAGTAAAAGTAGAATTGTTACAAATAGATTCCATGAAGCATAACAAAGTTAAATAAATATATACAAAGAATGTAAGAAAAATGATCGGAAGGTTGAGAATCAGGATACCGTCAAACTATATGATGCTTCCACCTCACCAGTATTTTTAGTTGTGATTGTAGCAAGTCCAAATTGAGTAAGGGCTTCAAATGTAGGGACACTTACACTTATGATCTTTCCCGGGCTCCTAGAGAAAAGGAAACTTGTCAAACTAATTTTCCAAAACTTTTCCATAGAGACAATAACGCTGGGGGACATCATAGCAAATCAAAAGTAATTCCTAGGTCGTTAATAAACAAAATTGACTGCATTACGGAATCATTTTGACATCATATTTTCTTTGTAAATACCATCTTATTTTCAAAATTTGTATTTTCATTTTAGGCCAGAACTTCAGTATTTATACTTTATTATTGGTAATCCAAACTTCTTATTAAAAAATTGAGTGAAAGAAACATGTGTAGACTATGTAGGAGCAGTAGTAATGAATCTAATGATGATAGCCAACATGACAGATTCATACCCATGACAGAAAAGAATGTCATTGTTTCAAAATAATACATGTACCAAGGAAACAATAGTACCTTTGATAAACATAGTCTACATCATTGGCACTTAATTCTATCACAATATTTGTATTAAGAACCTCTGTAATTCCAATGGAGAAAGAGAAACTCCCAGCATTCTGCAGACAAATCAAATAAGATTCCATTTCTATTAGAATAACCATATCAAATAAAATATACAATCATTGTGTCATAACTGGATGCTGGTTTATCCTTTGATATCTTCCTTCCAAACCATAGAGTGGCACTTGATTCCTACTTAATCGATTCAGGTCGGCCTGTTAATGACAAAAAGTTTCTTTCAAATTTTAAACAACTATAAGAAAGCTGGATATGAATTTTCAGTTAATGATTGGTTAATATAAGAAATAAGATTTGTAACAAAGAAACTTTATGTTTATTGATGTAAAATTCATTTCTTAAAGTCATTGAGATCTTTGGGCATAAAAGCATAAAAGCCCAATGTAAGGTGTTAGAGGCGTAGTCAGTAATGTGTGATTGGGAGAACATAAAAAATTAATTTGAATGAATTTGATTGAGTAATTTTGTTGCTGTTGATTTTGAAGTGAGATGACTTATTTTTGGATGTTTTAAAATTGTTGCAGTACTGACCTCCCGAAAATTCCACAATTGATTATGCAAGCAACTCCAAAAGGGTGAAGCACAAAAGTTTGGTTGTCCATTGAAAGCTTCATAACTGATACCAATTTTGTTGCATTCAATACCATCTAATGTAAATCGGACCCTCTCGAGAAGCATCCACATAGAAATGTTTCTCCCCAAGTCGTGTGGTTGACCAGGGTCACCCTGCCAAAAGAAAAATCTGTTAATATTTGTTTGAAGCTTGAAAAAGCTGTGAATAATGCCAAGGTATGTAAATTTTGTTCATTGCTAATGAGTGTGATATGTATTGGAAAATCACAAAAAAGGTCCTTGACTTCAATACTGTGACTAAACTAGAGATTGGAGGAGACTGCTGAGAATACATGGAGCTTCAGACTTCCAAAACAATAGAAAACTATAATTTAACTAAAATCAAATAGTCAATAGAGGTCAATTATCGTAGATAAGTAAGGGAAGCATACCTACCTGCCTTGGAACAACAAGATAGAAATCCTCAAAATTTGGTATATTCGTATAGCCAACAAAATCTCCAATAAGATTAACCCTCAAAAACTTATCATCAGATGTCACTGTTCTGCTTTCAGGACCCACAACTACTTCCTGCCAGAAGAATTATGGAGGGAAATTTTTTGTTATATTCAAGAAATGTAAAAGAAATATGTGCTTTTTCAAGGATTGAATTGTAAACAAGGTTGCACTTGCACAGTACCGATTAAAAATGATATTATCGTATGACCATATATAGTATACAATTTAACAGCGATAATAACATAGGGTGTGTGTTGTTCTATTGTGTAATTGGCACGCCTCGTGCTTATAACACTTTGCTTAATATATCTTTTGGCTTACTAAGAAAACAATAATATGGTGTAATGGTGCACCAGTTGAAAATGTATGTATAATAAATGTCTTCCCACGACAAATGACATGTTTAAATATAATACAATTTCATAAGAAAAGCAATAATTACATACCGAAACTTTAGTTCCACTCTTCACCTGTATTCGAACACTAAATCCTAATGTTCGCCGCCCAATGCCAAAAACATGAAACCTGAAATGATTTAGAGATAGAGAGAAGGGAATATGAGTTCTACCTGGTGTCAAACAAGGAAGTCAATTTCACTTTTTCAAATTTAACAGGTGAATACGGTTAAAACAAGACAGCATACTACACAATTACAAAGCGTAAACGCTTCTTCGCATAAAGTATTGATCCTTAAAATTAGAACATACTCTCTTACAAGCTATTGTATTATTGCAAATCAACACAATGTCTTGGCTTCTTACATTTGGAACTAACAGAAAAGTAATATAATATTGAATTGTTCATGCAAAAAAAATTAAAATATTTAAAATAAATATGTTTGCAAGTTAGAAAACAAATTTAGAATTTTAAAAATCTACAAGTCTAAGACATAAACAATACCATCTCCAGATAAATCGATACAAGGCCATATATTAACCGGCATGGCCCAAATAAATCACAAATGAAATAAAAAGGATGGAAGCTTACCATTCACCTGGAAAGCGCACACAATGTGCAGTATTGGCCTTTCCTTTTGTCATTTTGTCAACTAGTTAAATAATGTCACCCAGAAGTTAGATTCATGTAAAACATGAGACCTTTTTTATGAAAAGAGCTTAAAAATACTGACAAAAAAACACTTACAGAAGTTTCCACAGGATGATGGCATTCGTCGCTGGGGTCCACATGGACAACATGTAGGCTAAATTAAGATGGAAATAGAGATATTAAACGCTAGTCAGAAGTGGGAGGTAAAATGACAGAATATAGTGGCAAATCAAGAACTATTCTTTTAGCTGAGTATTAGTATAATAGCCCCTAGCAGAGAAATTATAAATACAACTAAGATTGACTCACAATCTTATTCAAAGATAACATTTTAAAATATCATGATTCAGAAAGCTAGGGCAACAGTTGCTGTGGTGTAGTGGTTATCATGTCAGTCTTACACACTGAAGGTCTCCAGTTCGATCTTGGGCAGCAACAAGGTAATTTATTACTTTTGCATGTTTTGATCCCTTTGGCTAAAAGCATGGTTCTAGATAGAACATTAAGGCGGAAGTTGATTCATTTAGCCGACCCGACCTAGTGGAATAAGACTTGGTTGTTGTTGTATGATTCAGAAAACAAGAATATATCTTTTAGCAACAAAGGTGAAGTGCAATGAAGTGTGCATCAATATCACCGCACAAAGGCAGGGAAGCCAATCAAGATTGCTTCAAATTACTTAAACTACCAGCTATGATTATCAAAAATCGATACTAATGACTATAAATGTAAGTGTTCCTCTTAAGATAATTTGGGTGGGTATCATGTTTCAAATGCAAATATGATATTGTTGGGAACTCAATTGTGGTTTTGGAGTCTTACCTAGGTTAAAACTGGACAGTAAAATTAATATGATGGAATAGACCCGAATGCCTAATCTTTTAAGGGTTTAAGTGAAAATGCCTAATGATAACTTTTTATGTCTGTTTTCCTGGTCAACATTGTAAGAAATTGTAAATGATACCAAACCACAGGCTTGTTTTTAACTTCAAAACTACAACTTATAAAGCAAACTTGGAGTGAAAGAAAAGCCCACCTGAGTATTCTCGATGATATGACCATCTTCATCTCGTAGTCTACAACACAAGTACCACAAAGTAAGCAGTGAAATCAATTACTTCTCAGACTCTAGTTAATAGGAAAACTGTAACAAAACATGGCTCACCTCTCGCATATCTTCACAATATTTGCGCCAGCATCTGGCTCACATTTTCGTGTCTGAACATAATACTCTTCAGGTTTATAAGGAACATCCTGCAAAGAAGCCACAAAAACTTTCATCTAAAAATCAAACAAACTATAAAAACAACAATCCTCATTCAGTCAACTGCTTTATAAATAGAATCATCCAAAACCCTAATTAAACATTAGAATCTTCCAATTCCAAATTATTTACCTTGTATTGTATCATACAGAATGCAAAAACCCTAAATACAAGTAGCAATTAAAAGGAAAAAATGATATGAAGCGAGAGGAACATCATCATACTCGTATGTATGTTAACTCATACACTGCATAAGCAGCAGTTTTGTTGATCGTTATGACAGGTGGAATCCGCAATGTCTGCATTTTGGTGGAAGAATTTTCTTCTACCTCCACCAACTCCGCAACAATCGATGCCTCGCCTCCACTCTAGCAAAAAAAAAAAAAAACAACATCATCATAATCATCATTATTTTTATTATTATCAATATTACACCAAAAAAATTCAGTAACAGTGAAAAGCATGGTTGATGAATTACCGAGCCACTGGGAACAGCCATGCTGACAACCATTTTAGTAGTGCAGTTGAGATCATCGGAGTTTGAATTTTTCTCGCATTTCTCGAGCTTTGATTTGGAAATGATTTGAACTCCGGCGACATAGAGTGTAAGAAAGAAATAAACTAAGAAGATGATGGTTACGGTGCTACTGGGAGACGGTAATGCCATTTTTGGCGGTTACGGTTTTCAAAAGTATTCACTAGTTTTTTACTTGCCTGAACAGAGATGGTACATGCAAAACGGAACGGGAGCAGTTTGGCGGTTATTTTTATTGGGCCCATTGGTGGGTCCACGAGGAGAATTTATCTTGCTATCCCAAATTATACATGCCACCCCAAATATATGAAAAGATTAAATTGTTAGACCAATTTTCATCATCACATTTTTACAAATTTATGGGAAGAACTGGATTTTTTTAATTCTCTAACGATATTGAAAATTTCGAAGGCGTACGGGAAATTTGCGAAAACAAGTAAGATTTACGGTATATTTTGTGAAATTTTCGGTATATTGTATCGGAAATTTCAAAACTTCCGGTATTTGTTATCAGAAATTTTTGGTGCGTATTATCTTACCGGAAATTTTGAAAATTCAGTAGTTTTAATTTTTTTTAAAATAAAAACTATTTTCCTTACATTTTTAAATTTTGCAGGGATGATCAGAGGCAAAGACAGCTCTATTGTAGGACGGACCACCGATAGAGCTGGTGCGGTTGCTCGAGCTGCTGATGAGACGCATGCCTGAGCTACGTGTTGGACGCCTTCCCCCGACGGAGGGCTGAGCAGCAGGTGGTGATAGGGTTCCGCGCACCTCGCCGCTGGACGGGTAGAGCATCCATTGTTTTCCAGTATCGACGGGGTCAACGTTGGTCGGCATCGGATTGGTTGAAACAATCGTGCGCGGAAGGTCGGTTATACAGAGGGAATGTATTAGCACCCTAAGTATCTATGTAATCTACGAGAGCCTTTAAGTATTTTTATCTGGGGGTTGGTTATGCTTACTGTTTATTGGGAAAGTTTCTCCTTTGTGATAAGAGGGAGGGTGAATTGATGAAAAGACAAGGAAAGCGGTTGTTTTTTGTTTTTTGTTTGTTTGCTCGCAAAGATTCCTTGTGAATCTCATGCCTACATATCCCTAGTGGAAGTCAGAGCTTTTTGTAGTTCGGAGAACTAATAGAAAAATGGGTTGAATTTTATGTCTTGTTTAAAGCTCGTGATTGAAGTTGAAAGAGTTTGATCTCTAATGAGGGAAAGAGACAAGTCATCATCATAACGGAGAGATATTGCACCTATTCCACCACAAACATTTTTTAAAGTAACAGAAAAGGGGTTCTTTTCATAATAAGAGAAAGACCTTACTTGAATGACGCAAGTATGCCAGTTACAATCTCATAAATGAAAGAACCGTTTTTCAACCATCAAGGAAGGACAATAGCCTGGATTTGAAATCAATAGAGTGTGCCTCTTACATACCTAAATGGGAAAATGATTTGATAATATTTGTATGTTTGAATGTGATGTAATAGAATAAATGTATCGTCCATAGAGATGAATCATGTCTCATCTCTGAAAAGAAGATTTGGGTTTTTGATTGTCTTGTACAAGGCCCAAGATTGAGGCTTTAAAGGAAATTGAGATTGACTTTATTTGGAGATGTCTCCATTGAGATTATTTTGACTGAAAGATTTTTTATGTGTTCTGTATTAAGCCCATAATCGAGGCTGACTCGGAGGGAATATTCTATTGAGTGGAAACTATTTTTATCTTGTATGAAGCACAAGACTGAAGGTGACTCTTATCGTGATGGCAAGGTACTTCTTGTATAAAGCCCAAGATTAAGGCTGACTTGACGGAGGAGTGAGTTTTGAAAACTGTATTTATTGAAAGATTGTGTCTAGTGTCTTGTACAAAGCCCAATATTGAGGCTGACACAGCTGGGACACAGCTTTGAAAAATGATTTATTTCTGTCTTGTACAAAGCCCAAGATTGAGGCTGACTATGAGAGGGAATACTCTACTGAGTTTTTTTGCCTTGTATAAAGTCCAAGAGGAGGCTAATTGAGGGTCATTGAGGGTCCTTGTTATGGCACAAGAGGAAGTTATGTTGGTTTACCTAATTTGGCTCTAAGCAAGAGGTAAGAGATTTCACCGGGAAATAGTCCTCTTCAGGTGGATGTGCCCTATTGTTTAATCTAAGGGTTTCAAGATTTCACCGGAAATAATTCATCTTGTGGGGTGAGAAACTATGTTGTCTAATTAGGAGAGGCTTCACCGAGAAGTAATCCTCAATCTTTGTCATAGTCCTATAATATATATACAGTTGTCAATCTTAGGGTTTCCTCTGACGGAGATCTAAGTAGTATATATACACAATTTATATTTGACATGTATATAACAGGTATAACAGATATGATAAAATATGGCAGTTATAACAAGTATAATGACAAAATATAATAGATGCAACATGTATGACAAATATGATGAAATATGACAGTTATAACAAGTATACAGTGAATGAACAGTTATTTGATTATGAATGCAGATAAATGTTTTTGATGTTTTTTAGTGTTTATGAATTATCTGTTTATGAAAGAAGAAAAGATATTGGGTCTTACACTCTGATTGAGACCCAGAAGATTTATTTACTGTATGAATAAAAAGGTGTTGGGTCTTACACTCTAATAAAGGCCCAGAAGTAACTGTTTATGAAAAACAGTTGAAGGATTTTTGAAGGTGGTTTGGGACTTACAACTCTAGGAGAAGCCCAGGAATAACTGTTTATGAAAAACAGTTGAAGGATATTTTGAAAGATGTTTGAGACTTACAACTCAAGGAGAAGCCCATGATTACTGTTTATGAAAAACATATGAAAGATGTTATGAAAACAGATGAAAAGTATTTTAAAATAGATGAAAATATTTACATAAAAGGTTTGGGACTTACAACTCAAGGAGAAGCCGTGATGAACTGATTATGAAAAACAGATGAATGATGATTGGGACTTATAGCTCAAGTAGAAGCTCATGATGAACTGTTTATGAAAAACAAATGAATGATGATTGGGACTTATAGATCAAGGAGAAGCCCATTGATTTACTGTTTATGAAAAACAATTGAAAGAAAGTTTTATTTATAAAAACAAAGGGGTTGGGACTTATAGATCAAAGAGAGGCCCATTGATTTTACTATTTATGAAAAAACAGATGAAAGGTGATTGGGACTTATAACTCAAGGAGAGGTCCATTAAATTTTATTTGAATGAAAGAAAGTGTTTTGATTTTGAAAGTTCTTTTGAAGATTTTTTAAGGGGGTTTTGTTGACTAAAAACCTTAAGCGTCCGTTTAATCGAAAGTTTTGTAAAACAATTTTTTATTGACAAAACCAAACTAAATTAAGATAGACAAGATTTATTCAAACTTAATTAAGACTTAGAATATTAGGTCTAATTCACAATATTATTTGAAATTGATTAGGTTTTTGAAAATCAAAGGAAAACTTTATTTTAAAGTATTAAAAATACTAAAAAATATCACTTTTAAACCCAATAAAAATATATCAAATAAATAATATTTTTGTGATTTTTTTGCATGATTATAAAATATATGTGATAAATGAAGATTGTGTGAAAAATAATTTGAAAATAATTAATTTTGATATGTTAATTAATTATGTGAAGAGAAAAGGAAAGAAATTGGTGATAAAAAAAATTAGGTTTGACCTTGTAAGGACTTGAACCCACGCCCTTGTGATTAACAACACAAAAAAATACAAACTGAGCCACGCGCGTGGCTTGAAAGAGAAGGGACTCCAATTGGTTTTGTCTTAAAACAAGTTTTTGAAAATAGTTTGAAAAATAAAACAAACAAAAGGTCTGAGGGGGGATTGAACCCCAGACCTTGGGCATGAGGAGACTATGAGCGCATGAGTGGCCACTAGGGCAGACGATGTACTCAATTTAAAATAAGCCTTCCATTCAAAACATTAAAACTTTATCCCTGAATTCAAAAAATGGCGCAAACTCCATCTTCTTCTTCCCCAAGCTTTTTCAAATTTCAGAAAAAGATGGTGGCATTTAATTTCATTTATTTTAAGTATATTTTAAAATTTTACGTATGAACATGAAGAACCCTATAACTGAATTTTCAATATGAAATTGTGTATATGCATGAATTCATTCAATTAAGTTAGGGTTAATGATCTATATACATGCAGAAAGATGATGGAAACTTGTTTGATCGGTTATAATGCATGGATTATAGAATTCGAGTTTGAGCTACTAGCCTTCAAATTAGAAATCTGAAATCTTGATATGGATTTTCCAGTTACAAGATTATAATCGGGGAAGCTTCTATGATGAACATGGAAGGTGTTTGGATGCTTACATTGGACTGAAGCCTTCTGAATTGCTCCACACAACTCCAACTGCAGCAGCACCATGTTAGATATGGAGATGATGATTCTGATGTTTTTGAGCTCCAACAAGGGCTTGGATCACTTCCACATGATGTGTATGAAGTGTTTTAATACTCACTTCTTCATGCCTTGAGAAACTTGAAAATACGAGAAAAGAGGGAGAATTAGAGAAAGCAAGAATTGGAGTTGCTTCGGTGTGATTTTAAATGGATAGGAGCTCTCTATTTATAGGAAACTGAGATGATATGGTCTTTGAGGGCAATGAGCTTGAGCTTAAATAAGTTAGTGTGTAAGTTACGGAATATTCCAATTATGCAACGATGAGTTTTTTAGACATGGTTGGAATCCAATCCTTTAGCTTCTCATTTCTCTAACTATGAATTGGATTCTGATTTTATGATGCAATCAAATTGGTGATTTGGAGATAAAATTGATGAATCATCATTTGCTAATTATTTCAAAAATGTAATCATTACTTTTTCACATGGCAAGTGAAAAAAATGGTACTTCAATATTCTCTTGAAATGATTCAAATTCATACCACTTGCTCTTGGTTGATGACAATGCATAAACATGTGCCTAATTGGTGAAGAACTTGTGAAAATTTGGTCATGAGCAAAACTAGTTATGCATGAAACTAGTTCCATGGAGCCTTCTTTGAAAATCCATAACTTCTTGCTCAAGTAAGATCCAATCATGTTCTAAGACTTTTTGGAAAGCTTAGATGATGTACGTCAACTCCTTTGTCGATGTATTGAAAGAATTCTTCTTAGATCAATGTAAAAGTGTCTTGGAAGTTGGTGAAAAAGTTGATAAAAAAGACTCAGAATTTTTTTCTAAGTTTTGGGAAAAAGTTATATGTTAAAAGGTTGTAGATCTTAATTTTCTCTTCAAATGAAATTTTTTTAAAGAAAATTTGGCCAAGGGATGATAAAGTTATGTCTTTTCAAAGTTTGAATGTGATTTCCTTACTTAAAAAGTCAAAGCCCCAATGGTTAACTTTTTGAATCTTGATTGATTTTATTGATTTCTCTTTATCAAATGGCTTCAATAATTATATGTTAATGATTTTGATCCTTACAAGTCCATAGTTGACCAAATTTCTCAAAAGTCAAAGGTGATTTTGAACAGTTGACTTTTTTCAAATGAATTAAAATCTTCTAAGTATCTGATGAATCAAGATCTTCCAATCAAATGAATGATTAGAGTGGACCATAATGAGGCATTGGAGATTGTTGAACCATGATTTGGGCCATGGAATCATGTCTTGACTAAAAGTCAACCTCCTAGGTGAATTAGGTTAAAAACCCTAATTGGAACCCAGATGAATTTGGAATTGTTGACCTTGAATTGAAGTGCATCTTGGCTTTAGACATTGGAGATGGGATCATATGAAGATACTTGAGCTCTTTGATTTATGTTTTTAAGCTTGAAGTTCTTCCCAGGTGAAAATCTTGATTCTCTTCCCTAATGAATTCAAAACCTTAATCCGGTGCTCTTGGTGAACTTGAGGCTTGATTCCTTGAGATTGGAAATCATATGTAGATGAATGAAGCATATTTGACTTCTATGATTGTATTGAGGGTCATTTCAATCATTGATTGATCCATTGCCTGAATTTCCTGGCTTGAAACCCTAATCTGAGTACTTGGCAAACAAGTGACTGCTCTAGGTATCTATTTTGAGTTGATGGAGTATGTGAGATTCCATATGATGTGACATCTTAGGGGGGTCAAAATTAGGGTATGACATAAACCTTTCCGGTGTCTTCTTTGGCCCTTGACAGGTCTCGATGATCTGGACGGGTCTCTCCTTATGGGGGAGCCTTTCTCTGCGAATGATGTCTCACCGTTGTTATTAGGGTTACGAATGGGAGAGATGACGGGTTTGGTACCGCTGGTGATGGTGTCGCCGGGACTGGCCATAGTCGGTTATTGAGAATTTATTTTGGTTTTTCGTTTCTAGGGAAGGAAAACGGGGAAATAATGCTTCTCACAGATGGCGCAATTATTCTTACCGTGATCAGAAAATGAGGTGCGGTCGGCGATCGGCATGGACGGGAAACAATCAACGGCTGAGGGGGTGTACTTGCAGATACTCTGATGCCAAAGTCATTATCGGTTGTAGATACAAGGATTCGGGTTAGAAATTGAGAATACCAGGCCCTCCTTTAGAGGAGGGTATTTATAGTGAGCCCCTAGCGTATGGCCAATGGTCTCTATTATGGACTGGAAGTCCAAGCCCATAATGGATGACTGCCAGTATTTCCACATGTACATCCGGGTGAGTAGCACGTGCTCACCATTCTGGGTCAACTGTTTTGTGATCCTCAGAGACATGCGCGGAGTTGCTCGTTACGGGGCGTGACCGTCTTACTTGTTGTGCAAGATACATGAGGTAGTTGAGGACGTGCTCGTCGGGTGAGGAGCACGTGGGAAACGTGCTTTCGAGACTCTAGTGGATTGGGCCATCCTCGACACGGACGTGGATTGAGCTTTGCCCCGACACTGGGTCAGCTTTAGGTCCAGTCCAGAACAGTTTTGTTAGTGTTCTCACAGTCTCAATGTGACCTGGATTGGTCATCAATTTAAAGAGTTTGTGAAACAAAAACTTTCGAGCATAAATATCAAACTGAAAAAAAAAAGGAAAAAGTAAATAAAATAACAATAAACGCATATGGCACGAAAAGGAAATTTGATTTCTTTAAGACTAAGTTAAAAACCATTTTTCTTCTAATTTCAGTCTTTTCTGAGTTTTCTACCTTATTTCATTTTGTGATTATTTTTGTTAGCGTGGTGTTTTCAATAATGACAACAAAAGTTTAGTATAAAAAAATCATAAAAGATAAGGAAAAAAGGTGCTAAAGGTATAAATTGTAGATATTATGTATTGTAATGATAATTTTAGTTTTAATGAAGATAAAAGAAAGTAAAGCACCATTAAGCAAAGAAAGAAATGCAAATTAAATCCAAAAATGAGAAAGTACTTGGTGATTTAAAAAAAATCAAAGCTAAAGATCTTCACTAAAAAACGGAGATATTTGCAAAAAAAAAAACTAGCTAGCTTTATTTATTTATTTGTTACTTTAGATTTTTTTTGTAATAATAAGTATGAATAATTTTCAAAGTACTAAGATAATGCAAACACACACCATTTTTTTTCTAAATTCCATATGTATTCAAAATACTCTTTAAAATTTTTCTAACCATCGTCTAATCGATGTTTCTAACCATTATCTAATCGATTAAGGAGCTTAGTAAATTAATTACGAAATGAAAATTCATTCTCTAATCAATTAGACACCAGTCTAATCTATTGTGGAGAAAAACATTAGCTCAATAATTGATTAAGAAGCTTTCTAATTGATTACAATTTGGATCTGACAATTTATTTCCTAATTTCCTCGCCATAATCGATTAGAGACGCAATCTAATCGATTATATTAGGGTTAGTACCTATTTCCCCCCTGCCATATAGGGTCGGTTTGAAAAATCCTCCTGTAAAAAAAAGTTGCAATAATTGCCTTAACAAATTTTAAAAGTTTCAGTTTGTACTTTTAGCAGGCCACATCACCAAAAATGCTGATGTGGCATATATTTTTTTTAAATTTTTAATTATTTGTTATTGCACCTCATATAATCACCCAATATAATGATCTTAATACCCTTACTTCCAATATCCATTAATTATTTGTTCTGCCTCCTTCTTTCACGATTGAAACTCCCTCTCTCACACGTGAATACTCTGCTTCCTATCTCTTTCAATTTCTTCCATCAGTTGTCACCTTCTCCAACAAAAGTCGAGCATGGAAACTCTCTCAAATCCTCTTCACACACCTTCCTCTGTTTCAGACTCAAACAACAATAGCCATGAACTCACGCATCTTATCTCTTTCACTCGCTATCGGTTCTACCTCGGCCCTCAAACACAACAACAACAGTTCTCAAATAACAACAACAAACAAAATATTAATAACATCATTATAGAATTTGAAATGAAATATCACAACAACAAAAATACAGCATCGCACAACAAACATAGCAACAGGTTTTTGAGAAATAGTATGGAGACTACAAGATCGGAGCAAGTCCGATGGTTTCGACTTCGAAGGTGAAATAAGAAAACTAGAGAGGAGATAATAAAGCTTATTGTGCTCCCTTCTACTGGAAACTAATGATTGGATGTGTTGTTGCAGATCGAAGACGATTAATGAGTTGCGATGATACCGATGAACTGTTGATGTTGTTATAATTCACGTTGTTGTGATGCGAGTTGTATTGCTTTGGAAAACCTATTGAGGTCCAATTTACCGTGCTGCTGAAAAGTTGTTGTTAAATTCGTGTGCGGAATCGTGAGAAATAGGAAGCATTTGGATCTGTGAATTGAAGCTACGATGGTGATGAATACGAATCTGATGCAGATATTGGAACAGCTTGCAGATTTGCGGTTGATGAACGGGATGATGTTGAAGTGTTAGGGCACAATTTTTTTTGGGTTTTAATGGATATTGGAAGTAAGGGTATTAAGGTCATTATATAGGGTGATTATATGAGATGGAATAATAAATAATTAAAAAGTTTGAAAAAAAATCTGCCACATAATCATTTTTTATGATGTGGCCTACTAAAGGTACAAAATGAAACTTTTAAAATTTGTTAAGGCAATTATTGCAACTTTTTTTTGGCATGGGGATTTTTCAAAACGACCCTATATGGAAGGGGAAAATAGGTATTAACCCATTATATTATAAAGCGTGAAATTATGACACAGTGAGTCGGTAAACTGATTCAATGTTATTCACTAACGTAACCATGTTGTGCTGAATCAATGGACCTCCCTTGGCGCGACTCGTGGTACCTGCTGTATGGAGGGAAAGTGCCACGTTGAGTGGTTAGTTAATGAGTTCGGTGACCGTGTTTACTAAGTCAGATTTTAAACCTAGTTCATAATGGTTTGCGGAGATTATAAGCTTGATTTCTTCTTCATTTTTAGTGAGAGAAGTTGAGTTGATAGGAAAGTTGAATTTTGAAGTTGCGCCTTGGCCAACTTATTATCTTCTAATGACATTAATAAAATCTTATATTCGGAGCCAGATAAATAAAATACAAACTCTTTGTAGGAGTAAGGTGTGTTTAGACGCGTTGTTTTGGCGCGGCCTCAATTAACAACTAAAGAGATTATAACATACTTGATGATGTTAGGAAAAGTAAAAGAGATGGCGTGTTTGGTTTGATCCTAAAAGAAGTCAAATGATCTGCAAAAAAATTGACTAATTTGTCTCAAGATAAGCATCCATATTCCAGGCACAACAGTAATAACAAGGTCATGATCACTATCCTACTGAGGTCAAGACCTATGAATCCCCCTTGGTCAAGACATTATGCAGTTTCAACACCAAGATTGGATATCCTTCCAAGAAACATCCTAAGGGATCCTCTATCAGAATCCAGAACACAACCTTTAGAAAAAAAATTGCTTTTGGCTTTTTTTAGAACTTTTTCTTTTAACCACATCTGTAAGTGCCTTTATGGGTTGACTTGAGAGAATCCTCAAGAATCTTTGGCAACTTTAATAAGCTGCTGAAAGCCTTCTCCCAAGTATCACAGCATCATAAGGTAGCCTTCAGAGGGAACCATATCATAATGCCCTTACCTAAGTGATATTCCAACATCAAACTATTATAAGGTCTACACACCAGAAGCACATGGAACCACCAAAGGTTTTACATCAGATACACATGCAGCGGAACACACCAAAACCCATCAACCTTCAGAACTTCTTAATACCTATTGCACACAACCACCACACTCTAGTTGACAGTTGAACATCATAGGTTTGAAAATAAATCAAACACACATTCCTCAGAAACACACTTACTCTGTCATAAATACAAAATACTCCCCCTTTAGAGTAATGACCATCATGGTTCACATAGATGCTACACACAGGAACATACAAATTTTTTTTCTAGAGAAACATAAATCCTTCCAACTTTTTTTAGACAAGATGTTAGGACATGTCTGAGACAAGTGTCCCTGCAGACACTCTATACTGCAATGCATAGATAGTTCCCTCTTACTTGCAACAAAAAAACTCCACACACTTTCATATATCATACACTTTCTTGTATTCCTTGTTTTTCATGGATTTGAATATTAAATCCTTCTTCCCTGTCCATTGAACCAGAAAACATCTCCCTTGAATCTCACCCAGATATAGAACAAGATGTCTGCTCTGATACCAATTGAAATTTTAGTATTCAAATATCAGATGTTCTAAGAGATATCGAGACATTAATCTCTAAACAACATACAACGGCAAGGTAAACATGGTTTAAAACAATGCTGAAAAGTAACTTAACACACATTATTGTTAATCTAGTTCGGTGTACAACAACACCTACTTTGGGGGCTACCAAGCCAAGAAGGAAATCCACTATTAGTATTATCAATTCGAAACTAAACAACCTCCCGTTTACAAATTCTCACTTAATCCTTACTCAGTGCAACTCCTACCTAGAAACCTCCTAGATATGAGAAACCCCTCTCACTACCAATCACCGCAGTGATGTCTCACAGTATCAATCCCAGTTACTGATGTTGACAGTCTTTTACCTCAATCTTCAATTACAAGTAATACTAGATTAAGAACCTCTTAATCAAGAAGAATACTTGATATTACTTAAAAGCTTCAATCAATAACAATAGCTTGAGAAACAAGCAACACACACTTAGATCAATGTATCAACGATACCTAAGTGGCATATAAACATTTAATACTTACCAGCATATGAATGAACGACATAACTTACAACACAATGAAAACTGTCATACTCTTCTATCAAGAATGATATTCGAGAGGCTCACAATTAACATACTAACCCTAACCTATTACACCGTAAGTTCTACACTAAAAACTAGGTTTGTTGTCTTCTATTTAAAGCATACGTCAGGTCTGGATATGAGCTTCAAAACACAACAAGGAGACTGCAAAAAATCTGCTAAAGCTTAATTAGAAACTACGAATACATCTTGAAAAACATATAAAATCTTTTATCCTTAAATTAAGCGTCCTATTGGATTTCATAATATTCCCAAAATATTCTGCATCTGTAACAACTTAAACAAATTCCAAAAGCTTAGCTTAACACATGGTTACAATGTCAGATGATCCTGCATATGACATCTCACTTGACATATTACACCAGTTGCAGTTGATAGAACATTTTGTTCAACATATATTTTCTGCAAGTTAGAACATCCTTTTTAACATGTTGCTGTCTAATTTGTTTTACTAAAATTAAAGTCAATCATAAAATCAGAGAATTAACAACCAACACTAAATTTAATGAAGTATTCTCCTCGCCCTTCAATCTTCTTTCTTCAGAAATAATCTTACTAGCAACTTCTTCAAAGCTCAGAGTTTTCTTCTCATATATTAAAACAAGTTTAATATTCTCATTGGAAGATGGAAGAGACCATATGAGTCTCATAGCTCTATCTTCATTATCAATCTTAACTCTAATAATTTCTAATTTAGAAACAATACCGTTTAGAACACTTAAATGAACAAATACTTTTGTATGTTCATCCGTGCGCAAGCTATGAAACTGCTCCGTCAATAATAACCAATTTGATATACCATTTCCTTGATATATCCCGTCAAGTTTCTCCTAAAGCTCTTTAGCTGACGAATGTTCTTTGCTAAAGACATGTGGATTGTACTTGAAGCTCTCAAATCTAGTTCCTCCCACTTTTCGTCGTCCATTTTGGAAATGTTTCCTTTAAATGCCATGTGTAGTATTAATTGTATTAAAATATTTTTTACTTAAATTTTCCACAAGACAAAATTTATTCTTCCATCAAATTTCTCTAAGTTAATCTTCACTGCATTTGAAAAACTTGACGTTGCAGTAAAAAACTTTCCTGCAGCAAAACAAAAATTCCTAACCAACACAGTATAAAATTTATTTTTTGATGTGGAGGATCAAACAAAATTGTAATTACAAAAGTTTATACCCCACAAAGCCAAGGCTATGTATACTTGTTGGGAAAAACAAAACATAGAGGAATAAAATAATAATACAAGAGATTAACATGTAAACTCCAAAACCGAAGAAAAAACCACGATGTTACAACACATATACTACCCTTAACCATTCCAATCCTCCAATACACCCGCACTCTCCAAAACAAATATTTAACTACCACTCACAACACTCTAAAACAAGAGTATAAGATAAAATATAAAAAGTCAAATACAAGCTTAAAGTGCTTTTGACTGGTACATCTTATAAAGAAAAACTTGAATTCTATATATAGTCTTGGACTCACTCTTCCTTCATAAAACTAAGCGATGTATGACTTCTTCAACATGTATATTTCAACCAACCCCAACACACTGTAGGTTCTCGTGATGTTGACGATTATATCAAATCACACATTTAATATAATCTGTAATGAGCGGTATCTAGCATTACATCACTATTACCCAAATCACGAAAACATCATGTGATTTGACAAAGTGATTAAGATCTTTAAAGGTTGTTTAATGAAATTTTATTTCTTCTTTTTTATGGTCGTGTAAAAATAATAAAAGGTGTTCAATAGTAAAATACACACACAAACACAAATGGTTTCTAAAGATATATTATAAAAAATAATTATTCCAAAGCTATTTTTGAGGTAAAAACAATTTGTCTGTTAATAATTAATTATTCCTTTTGCATAATTCATTATGACTATAAACACCCTCCATAATCGATTATGGTATTAGTATTATCAATTATGCTTTTCAATTTAATTGATAATCAACTACAAACCCTGTATAATTGATTATGCATCCTATCAAGTCAAATATTTTCTAAAATGTTTTAAATAATTGATTATGGCACTCTAATAATGTACTTAATATAAATTCAAAGTTGAATGATAGAAAAACACTTAGAAAGGGGAGGATTGAATAAGTGTATCTCAAAAACTTAGAAGATAAAAACAATCAACACAATGATTTTTATCCTGGTTCGTTGTTAACCAAACTACTCCTGTCGACCCCCTTAGAGTTATTTACCTCAACTAAGGATTTAATCCACTAATCCAACTGATTACAATGGTTTTCCACTTAGATAACCTCTAAGTCTTCTAGAGTCTAAAGATCACAACTTGATCACTCTAGGAATCCTTCTATAGTCTAGAGATCACAACTTGATCAATCTAGGAATTCTTTTACAATCAATGTAAAATAAAGTTTACAAGAGTATAGATTTGCTTCTAATAAAGCTGTAATCACAACTGTGATATTTCTCTTAAGTTCTAAACTTAACACTCACTAAATATTACAAGAGTTTGTGAGGTTGAAGATGAAGTTCGTAAGCTTTTGAATTTGACAGCAATTATGTATGTTTGCACGAGTGTTCTATTTTGCTTCTGATCAGAACTTCTATTTATAAGCGTTGGGAGGAAATGACCGTTGGGAGCATTTAATACTTTGCGTGAATAGTACAACGCTGCATTTAATGTTTCACACTTTTGTCAACTACCTCGAACCTTGCTTTTCCTGCTTTTACTGACTTTGCCTTTTGTAGCTTCTAACGTTCCTTTTGTCAGTCAGAGTTTAGACGTTAAAGCATTTCATCTTGTACTTTCTTCTGGACTCAAATTTTGTAAATAACAACGTTTGAATATCAGAGCCATCAGCTTTGGTGCAGAGCATCTTCTGTCTTCTGACTTTGAAGAGCTTGAGCGTGATACCATTCAAAACTTCAGAGCTTGTTCTTCTAACTTCCATTCTTCTGATGCTTTCCAGTTCATGTTCTGATTCTGCATGACCATCTTCTGATGTCTTGCCAGAGCATGTTCTGATGAAGCCATCCAGAATCTTCTGAGTCAATTGCTTCTGAGCGCTGATTTGTGCATACTCTTTATATATTTCCTGAAATAGAAAATGCAAAGGATTAGAGTACCACATTGTCTTATACAAAATTCATATATAATGTTATCATGAAAACACAAAATATTGATCAGAACAAATCTTGCTCTAACAATAGTTGTCATAATGGCAACCCTAGCCACATGTCACCTTGTTAACAACTCTAAACAAAAATTCTAATTTTAACTTTACTAATTTATTCCTACATTAAAAATAAATAATAATGATAATAATACTAATATTAATAATAACAATCAAAATAATAATAATGATAATAATAATATTAACAATAATAATAAACAAAATAATAATAATAATAATAATAATAAACATAATAATTAAAATTCTCATGTTTAAAAAATTATATAAAATAACTATAAATAATTTTTAGATGAATACTTATAATAGAGAAGAGATAAAAAATATACATACAATTTTAATATATATTTATCATTTTTAAAATATAAGTTAAAATATCTCTCTCTCCCTCTCTTCAACATTTCATATTATAATTTAAATAATAATTTAAAATTTCAAAATTAATATGATAAGTAAAATGTTAAATTTAATTTAGTTCAAGTAGTCATATTTTTATAATTGTAAAATTATGTGTTAAAATCCTATACATAAATAATTTATAATAGAGAAAAAATAAAAATAAAAAATACAATTTAATATATTTATTTATAATTTTTAAAATATAAGTTAAAAAATATGTCTCTTCTATACAATATTATTTTTCTTATTTACAACATAAATATTCGGTCGATCAATTAAAATAATAACTTTATATAAATAATTTATAATAGAAAAAAATATGAAATCTAAAATCATTTTTTCATCCCTCACTCTAGATATGCAGTTAATGTATCATTAAAATACTAATGGGTAATTTTTTATTAATTTGTTATAAATCACTCAACTATAACTTTTTCAGTTATAAATCTAGAAATTAAACCTATAGAATTTCTACAATCAACAATTTTTAATATTTAGAATGACAATTATAATTATATAATAACTTTCTTTTACAAATATATATTTGCAAATTTAATATTTTAATACAATTATAAATTATCTTTTAGTAGACACTTTATTAACTTACAATATAATTTTGTTAATAATATAATTGTCTATATATAATAGAACTGTAACCTATATATTGTGAAAATATATATTTAATAATTTAATATTTTAATAAAATTGTGAATCTCTCTTATTTTTTTTATTAAAGTAACTGTATTAAAATATATACTTAATTCATAATTTAATATTGTAATACAATTATAAATCTCTCTATTTTTATCCCTCCATTTTAAAAATATATTATAATAGTTTTCATTAACTTTTTTAGAGTCTTTCATTAGTCAATCATGTCACCTCACCCATAACATCGTGATCATCTTTCATTAGTCAATCATGTCACCTCACCTATAAAAAGATACATTAAAAATGTTATAAATTACATTCTTAACAACAATCATTTTCTCACTCTTTCTCCCTTAAAATTTTAGATATTTTTATCATATTTTAGGTATGATTTGTAAATCAAGAGAGGATGTATCTCTTGGATTAAGACACTTGTTTGAAGAGTTCCTGTAAGTGGTAAAGGTTGAAAATTGACCATGTATTAAAAACTTGTTTATAGTTAAATCCCAAGATTTTTTCATTGGACAATGGATGTAAGCCTCGTAGGTTTTTATAGGATAAACTCTAGTATGATATTTTTTATCACTAATCTCTTTTACTTTTCAATATCTTACTTATTTTCTCCTATTTAATTTTAGTCAACTTCAAACTTTTCTATTAAAATCTATTCACTAATAATGCTTTAGACAAAATAATTATATTTACAATTCACTCCCTTTTCACCCTTTCATGTGTTTGGAGTCACATTTTAAACAAATTTTATTAGAGTCTCTTTTATGTAAAGACTAATCATCTCAAGAGGATGAAGACTTGAAACAATTTACTAAAAATTCATCTTATCAACGGAGAAAATAAATCTTTATTAAAGGGATTGATTGTGATGTTTGTGATGCTATTTTGAATGGTTAGTTTGTCATTAGTCATCTTATCAACAATTCAATAGTGAAGAAACCTAGAAATCTTTGGAGAAAGAGGGAGGGTAAAAGTGAACATAATATGAAAATTGAAAACGAAAATATTGTTGTAGGTATTAATGAGTTATATCGTATATCACATTCTAACATTGTAAAAGAAATATGAGACACGTTTCAAGTTGCCAATGAGAAAACTAGTTAGATAAATAAAGTTAAGATGAAGACATTAACCCATGAATATTTATTTATGATAAAAGTTGCACAAAATATTCAAAATATGCAAGAATATTTATCTATAATAAATTATTTGATAACTGTTGAGGGATTTTTTCAAAATAAAAGCCTAATTTACAAAGTTCTCCAACACTTACATTTGAAAACCTAGAGCCACTGCAATATGTGAATCTCAAAACCTGTCATCAGGAGATTTGACTACTATGTTAAATAAGTGACATGAAATAACTTTGAATTAAATCATCTTATAGAAAATGAAGAAGGGAAAAAAGAAAAAGAAATGACTACCCTTAAAAGACGCATACATGAAGAATGTTGAATTCGAAGATGAAAACTGTTTGTTTGAATCAAAGTAATATGAAGACATGAGTTGAATGGTTTAATAATTCATAAGATTAACGAGGAACACAAATAATGAAAAACAAAATAAAAATGAAGACGAGTCCTTCTTCAAAATTGAAAGGTTATTGATTTGTGATTCCTATTAGTGTAGTAGTATATTTAAATAGTAAGAGGCTAGACACCATGGACCGTTGATCTTTGAGTAAAAAACAAGCTAATTTACCACTATCCTAACTTGCTTACATTTTATATAAAGTTTAACAACTAATTTTTTATTATTTATTTCAACTTTATAATTTATAAAAAATAATTTTGAGGCCTTATGACGCGAGCCTGGTTGTTCGGGCTTAAGGCCGACCCTAATACTCTATGAAAAAGAATCTAGGTGTTATTGGATTAGAAAATTATAAAATTCAAAAAACACTATTAGTGATTAATATTTTTGTCGTAAAACAAACACAAGTTAAATGTTACACATAGGGCTGACAATGAACCAAACTAACTCGAAAATAGTTCAAAATTTGATTCAAAAATTAAATCGTTGAACTAGGTTCATGAACCAAATGAGTTGAATATGAGCTAAAAACTAAGTTCGTTAACTAAATGAGCTGAACATGAACTATACATTATTCAACTCGTTAGGTTCATGAGTCAATTCGATTATATATGAGATAGATTATATTGTCTTTAAGAGTAGGTTTAAAGATTTCCTCTAAATCTTAGTATCATATTTTCTTCTAATCTAACAGTTTTAATTGATAATTTATATTCTCGAGTGAGCAAAATATTTCTACAAATGATTATACAAATAAAATTAACATCGTATAAATTCCAATCTTATAAATTTTATTTTATTTATATATTTTTTCATTAAAAAATATTAATTTAAAATGTCAAATATATATATATATATATATATATATATATATATATATATATATATATATATATATATTAGACTTTAAAAAAATTACTTTTAAGTCTGTGAAATAAGCGAGTTGAACTTAGCAAGATAAACCAAACGAGTTGAACCGAAATGTTCGTGAACTTCTAACAAATTGAGTTTGAGCTGAAAAAAAGTTCGTGATGAACTCGAACTCAGCCAATTCCTAACGAGTCGAGTTTGAGCTAAAAAAAGAGTTCGTCTTGAACTCGAACTCGACCAATTCTTAACGATTCGAACTGAGCTGAAGCGAGTTCGACTCGACTTATTTCTAGTCCTAGTTACACATCATATGTCGCGTTAGCAAATCATTATAATTCTTTTTTAATCAATAAATCCACAAAGTATTCCTAAGAAATTAAAAGTGTGGTTTAGGCTAATTTGAAGTGATATAATTGAAAGAAAAATTACTATTATTAAAATTACATTTTTTTTTTATAATAAGAGTGAACATTTTATTTTTACCGTTGATGAATATAAATTAAATCTTTTTAATATACAAGTAATAGGTAAAATAATTGATAGAAATTTTTGGAAAAAAATAAGGTTTTAATTGGGCCCATGAAATATAACCCGATCCAAATTTATTAAACCCTAATTTGTAATTATAAATAGATGCCAAGTTCCTCTTGAATCTCAAATTAAGAGAAATTCTGCTGCTAGCAACTTCACGTTTCTTTGTATATTTATTTGTCTATTGTGGATCAACTATTCGGCAAGTTGTTCAAGCAATTCATTGTTCCACACAGAAATTTTACTCTTTTTCTTTATTAAAAGCATTTACATGCACACCTGATTTGGTTTTGTTTCGGTTTATAAATTGTTGAGATTATTTTTATGGTGGTTGGTTGAATTATAATATAGAGGGAAAAGAAAACGAAGTGACGATAGAAATTCATTTGTCTGTCAATCCGCTGATATTCTTTGATGTTATTTATGAATCCCGACAGGTTCTGATCGTTTTCATATTTCCCTCTTTTGCTTGATTTGTTGATCAATTATTTATGGTTTTCGAATTGTTTTCAGAATTGGGCAAATGATGAATCAGAAATAGTGTAAATGGGTAATTTGCATCTGAATATCGTTGATGTTAATATCACCTTGGAGAACTGATGCCCTAAATTCGATGGAGATTTGTTACTGTGTTTTGTTTTCTGTTTTTTTGGATCCAACATTTACTTTTTATTTGTGCTCTCGGACCAAATTGGATCTAGGTTTAGGTTTAATTCTTGATTGATTTTTTAAAATCTTTTTGGTTATTCCAAGCGGAGATGTTAATTTGTTAAGGAATTTAAGTCGCTGGCCAAAGTGAATGAGGTTTTTAAGACTAATCAAGGATGATTATCGTTCGGATTAAATGTTGGTTGAAAAACAGATGTTAGAATGTGAATGCAAAGGAGTTGGAGAAACGAGAAGGGTCTATATGTTAGACTCTGAGAAGTTTTTATCAGAAGCAGAACTGGTAGATTTCTTGTTAATTTGTGAAAGAATCACATGGTCCCAATTAGATGTCTGACAGATTGATATTTTCAAAGTGGTGGTTAGTCAAATGGCCAGAATGTTTGCACTGGTGTTTGGATTAAAGTCCCTATCCAATTCTAATTCTCGAGAAATTGAGGTCCAATTTTAATTTGTTAGAAAATGTTGGATATGTTAATTTGTTATTAAAGTTAATTTGCTGGCCAAAGGCAAAAGTGATTTATTAAACGCATCAAAGATGAGATAATGACATTCTCAGTTGTACATAGAGATGAGGAAATAAGAAAGGTTGGTTGGGATTGCGAGAATACGAAATATGTTGACCCGAATAACATAAATTTCAAGTTGCTAATAGTTCTTTTTTCAGAACAGAATGAGAATGCAAAGTAGTTGGAGATATTACTCAAGCAGAAAAAAGGGCTAGATGCTGTGTAAGTGTAATGGATGGATCATTTATGATAAAATTATATTATTATTGTCCCTTCATTGACATTAATGATATTGTCAGAGTTGAATTTAGAGGGGAGGAAATAAGAAATGTTGGTTGGGATTGTCAGAGTTTGAAGAATCATGGCCCAAATAACATAAATTTCAAGTTTATTAAGTAGTTTTGGGATGTGATTGGAGCCGATCAATATCTTTAATCAGTAACATGTGGCTAAAAAAGTTATCTTTGATTTGCAATCTGCCTTCTCAGAGGGCCGACAGATGGTAGATGGGATACTCATAGCAAATGAAAAAGTATATGATTTTGTGGACCGTAAAAATTTGGACTTTGATGATGGATTCAACATTAAAGGGAGGGGCTGGATTTTAGAGTGTCTTCGAACATCAACTATTTTAGTGTTGGGCGATGCAAAAGAATTCGAAGTTGGTAAAGGTCTAGGCAAGGTGATCCTCTATTGTTTTTTTTTTCTATTTTTCTGTGTTATTAGCTGATAGAAAAGATGTTCACTTCTCGGGCATATGTAGTAAGCAAAATATATTTTAATTGTGGGAAAAAGTTGACAAAACATGAAGGCATGAAGGCAAATCTATAGTTATGAGTTAATATTTGGTCTTAAAATAAACTTTTATAAAAGTATTTTAGTTGGAGCGAATATTTCATAATATTAGCAAATCTATTAAATATTAAGGTTGGAACTACTTGATTCAAATACTTGGATACTTCTGTTGGTTGCAAATCTACAGTTATTTGAGTTAATATCTGATCTTAAAATAAAGTTTCATAGAAGTCTTTTTGTTGGAGTCAATTTTCCACGATATTAGTTAGACTAAGCAGCAATTCTGTTTAATTGTAAGGTTTGAACTAGTATTAAATTCAAATACTAGGATATTCCTGCTGGTTGTTGTAATCATAGAAGAAAAGTTTTGGAAATTGGTGATTAATATAGTGTAAGGAAAATTGTCCAAGTGGCATAATCAGCAGTTATCCTTACATGATCGAGTCATCCTTCTAAAATTTGTTATATGCATTACCGGTATATTTCCTTTCTTTCTTTAAAGCCTCGTCAAGTATTATTTCTTTAAAAATTTCTTATGGGGTGGAGGATTGGAAAGCAGAAAATAAGTAGGGGTTAATTGGAAAAGGTATGTTAGGAAAGAGAGGAAGCGGGATCTAGGTATAAAAAATTCCAGGGTGTTATACCTAGCATTATTAGGCAAGTGGGAATGGAGATTACATGCGAAGAAATAAAGTTTGTGGGTTAAGGTAATAAAAGTAAATATGGTGAAATCATTGGTAGAGTGAGTACAATTGAGAGAATGGGGTCAGATTGGTGGCAGGACATAAAAAAGGTAGAAAGTGGGTTGTGGGATTGAAAAATGATTTTTGCTATGTCTTGGGCTATTGTTAGTAACCCATGAAGTTGATGTTGTGTTGATCTGTTGTTGTTGTTGTTGTGTGAACATGTGATGAAACTATATTATGGTTGTTGTTTCTTGTTGTCATAACATGTTGATTACATGAGTTTGGTTGTTATGGTTAGAAATTTATGAGGTTAGGAAGTGATGAAAACATAGTGCATATATCCTTGTATGATGATGAAATTATGGTATGAAATGCTTGAGTATGTTAGAATATGATTGGATATGGTTTGGGTGGTTAGAGGTTGATTGTGTTGAAAACCCTCCTCTTTTTCTAAAATCTAAATTTGATTCTATTTTGAGTAAAACTTAGTTGTCTAATGTGCAAATTTGACAAGTGGTAGGTACATATGTGATCATGACTGAGAATTAAAAGTTGGGGATATAAGATGATGTATTGGTGAATTGTGAATAAGTGTGTGTTTGTATGGCAGTGATGTCTTGTGAGTTTCTGTATAATGTCACTGCCGAGGAGAAAACTATAACCCTAAGACTGAAATTTGAATGTGTTATGAGATAATCAATAGTGCTAATATGAAGAAAATTATAAGATAGTAGATAACTATCTAAGTATTTAGCATAATACTGTTTCTCGATGTTTATATTGTAAGAAATTTGTTTACTTAAATGTACTTATACAAGTCTCCTATTTCATTTCGTTTAGTTAACGGTAAGTCTCCTATTGTCATTGTATTTTGCCAGTCCTCTTCCTGATCTAGATAGAGATTCAAGAACATTGCCACCAGTTTGATGAAACTCGCAAGTGCAGTATGGCTCATGAGTAATGAGATACATGTCGCGACTGGTTCAAACAAGATGATGCAACTCGGAAGCTCGACACAAGGTGTGACTATAAATCGGAAGTACTCACAATCTCTAATACCCGGCAAAATTGACCGATCCTACATACAAGCTTTTTTACATATACTATGTGGTAATGCAGTATGGTTTTTTTCTGTTAAACATTTGCGAGCTAATAATTACAGAACATATAATAAATATTCATGTGCTGTCTGACCTGAGTTATTGGTAGGATGAATGCAAAATGTGATTATTTTTGTTGTTTGTATCGGATTTTGATTTTGCCATGGTTACTTGCACATGTAAATAATGATAGAGAAGATGGATATTAAATGAATTTGGTTCACTTATTGAGTATGTTGAAAGTTGAAACAGCTTTTGGGAGAAATCTCGGTCAAAGTTTCACTTATCTGGCGTAGAATTTGCATCGTATAATTTAGTCGGTCTGCGAGTTCTTATCGAGGAGTGTTCCTGAACAGAGGAGGTCTGATTATTATAGATGAATTGGATGGACAAAATTCTGTGTTTGTAAAATGTGCAGTTGCATAGAGCTGCTGTGAACGTCTTGCGTTGCTCAAAGCTCCCAGATCGGGATGCAATCGGCTCACAATGAGAGCCATAGTGCCAATGTGACGCCGATGTCGATGATAAAGTTGGTTAGGGCAAATCTGAGAGTCGAGATGAGACATGAATCACCATGTTAATACTGCTGATACCGTCATTTGGAAGATAAGTATTTCGCACACATTCTATTGACCGAGTATGATTAACTATTGTTTGTTTACAACGCTGTGTTTGATGATCTAATGCCATATAACTCAACTTACAATGTGTATGTGTTATCTATATGTTGTGGTGTCGATTTTTGTATGTCTTGCTATGCATTTTGATTTTAGAGTTACATTTGGAAGATTGTGAAAATTGTTGGGACAAATTTGCATTTCTACGATTCGGAAAGAAATTGAGGATGACACTATTCATCTAATCATCTACCTGCCAAGTGTTGTCAATTTAATGTTGATAGATCTTCCTGTTTTAGCAAAGGTCGCAGTAGAGGGACAACCAGAAGGGAGTGACATCTAATTCTATCGAAATCCCTAAACAAATTGACCCTTTTGGTGAAAGAAAAATCGGTGTACCATGAATACTCAATGATTTCTGTATATCTCTTACCTTTTTAACTTCCTAAAATCACAGCCGACTATTGTCTATTAACTAAAGTGTCCACGAATGCCTATCTTTATAGACAAGATAAATAAACTATTAATGTATGAATATAGTGGAGATTATAGTTGTTTAGGGGCTTACTCTACAGTTGGTTGATAATAATCACCCTAGATTCATCCTTGGTTCTTGTTGTTTTGTCACATTATATGTTACAGGTTGTTTCTACCAGGATAGTGGGTCATTTGGGTGAACTGAACGCTATTTGTATGACGTGGTTATGATGTTTGATTACTACTTTTAAATGTTTGCAGTAAGCATCCGTGATGACAACGACTACATATCGAGTCTCATGGGAGGAGAAATCAAGATTGCAATGATCGGAGATGAAAAGTCAAGCTGTAATGTCATCGTAAAAGAGTCGGATTGAAAATGACAATGACAAGTCAGTGTTTCTTTTACTTCCGCTTCTCGAATATGAATTGAAGTTTATCATCCTATGTTCCAAACCGGACATGGAAGTTAAGGTGGTTGAGGTGAATCACGTGTAGCAATTACAATAGCTTCAGATCAGTTGCTCTCGCAAATAGTAGCAGATTTCCAAGAGTCGTAACCGAGCAGGAAAAGTTCGCTCACGATGAAACCTGAAGCTGGTATATTTGAGAAACATGGACCTTGATGGCTTTGGTGATTATGGTACTGTTTTGGGCGACTACAAAACTTAAAAGATAGTATGAAAGCAAGATTACTAGTCTTAAGGGATATTGGAATATCATACAGACTGGGAAGCAATTCAATAAAGATACTTTCCCAGCAAGTCTGATGCAATGAATTGTGTTGCACGGAATTGGGTCACATTATTTACAACTTTATCATGGCGAGAGCTCTATCAGTATGAAGATTTATTAATAAAATAAGTATATACAATTTTATATTTTGGAAATGCATTAATTTTATTGTTGGAACTTGGTAAAGTTTACTTTTAAAGGCGTCGCTCATTTCTCCTGTGTGGGCGTGAGGCGCCCCTGTCTTTCCAACCTAAAGAAATTTTGCAGGACTATTGTCGGAAGGACCTATGCCTTACCAAAGAGTATGGCCAATGAGCACTATGGTAAAAAAAACCAAGGAAATCACAAACTGAAAGTCAAAGAAGACAAGTCAATTGATACGACAAAATCGATTCATTTCGTACGAGAAAGAATCTGACACAAAAACTGGACAATATCTTAAAATTACTACTAACTGATTGAACTCTCTAAGTTTGTATATCGGTTTTGCAGGGAAGGAACACGAATGCGCTCCACGAGAAAGCAAACAATCTGGAATTATCAAACTCTGGTCAATGGGTAACTCCCCGGTCAGATGAGTTTTCACTCTCGGCCATAGTGGTAACACTCCGATTTGATTTTGTTTCGGTTTGTAAATTGTTGAAATTGATTTTGTAGACTTTAGTTGAATTATAATATAGAGGGAAAAGAAAAGTGAAGTGATGATAGAAATTCATTTGTCTGTCAATTTGCTGATATTCTTTGATGTTATTCATGAATCCCGACAGGTTCTGAACTTCTGATCGCTTACCTATTTCCCTTTCTTGCTTGATTTCTTCATTTCTTGAGTTTCTCGATTTGTTGAATCAATTATTTATGATTTTTGAATTGTTATCAGAATTGGGCAAATGATGAATCCGAAATAGTGTAAATGGGTACTTTGCATCTGAATATCTAATATCACCTTGGATAACTGATGCCCTAAATTCTATGGATATTTATGTTTGTTAGTTTGCTTATGTGTTTTGTTATCTATTTTTGGATCTATCTAATCTACAATGACCTTGACATTAAAATTATCATCGTACTAGAATGACTTGGTCATTGCTACATGGATGGATCACTTGATTTGCGATAGAATTATATTATTATTGTCCCTTGATTGGCATTCATGATATTGTCATATTTGAATTTAGAGAGGAGGAAATAAGAAATGTTGGTTGGGGTTGTGAGAGTTTGAAGAATCCTGACCCTAACAACATAAATTTAAGTTTATTAAGTAGTGTTGGGAATGTGTACTTTCACATATTCATTGCTGAATTTCATTCTAATGGCAAAATATTGTGTGGAGCTAATAAGATAAATTTCAAGTTTATTAAGTAGTTTGGGAAAGTATTGTATGGAGCTAATAATGCTTTTTTAGCATTGATTCCAAAGATTGAGAATTTGGCGAAGCTAAATTATTTTAGGTCGATATCTTTAATTAACAACATGTGGCTAAAAAAGTTATCACTGATTTGCGTTCTTAGAGGGCCGACAGATGGTGGATGGAATACTCATAGCAAATGAGTTAGTAAATGATGCAAATCTGAGGAAAAAAGAAGCGTTGATGTTTAAAGTAGATTTTGAAAAAGTATATGATTTTGTGGACCGTAAATATTTGGACTGATGGGATTCAACGATAAATGGAGATGCTGGATTTCAGAGTGTCTTCAAACATCAATTATTTTAGTGTTGGTCAATGGAAGTGTCACATAAGAATTTGAAGTTGGTAAAGGTCTAGGCAATGCGATTCTCTATCGCTTTTCCCTATTTTGAGTGTTATTTGTTCGATAGAGGAGATGCTCACTGCTTGCATATGCAATACGCAAATGATAATTTAATTGTGGGAAAAAGTTGGTAAAACACGAGGGCCATGAAGGCAAATCTACAGTTATTAGTTAATATATCTTCTTAAAATAAACTTTCATAAATGTCTTTTTGTTGGAGTAAATATTCCACAATATTAGTTAGATGAAGCAACTAATCTGTTTAATTGTAAGGATGGAACTGCTAGATTCAAATACTTAGATATTCATGTTGGTTGTAATCATAGAAGAAAGGAGTTCTGGAAATTGATGATTAATGGAGTGTCAGGAAGATTGTCCAAGTGGAATAATCAGCAATTATCTACACGTGGTTGAATTATCCTTCTAAAATTTGTTATACGCATTACCTGTCTATTTCCTTTCTTCAAAGCCTCGTCAGGTATTATTTCTAATTTTGAATCTCTCTTTAAAAATTTCTTATGGGGTAGAGGATTGGTAAGTAGGAATGGAGATTACTTACAAAGAAATAAAGTTTGTGCTATTGTTAGTAACCCATGAAATTGATGTCGTGTTAATGTTTTGTTGTTGTGTGAACATGTGATGAAACTATGTTGTGATTGTTGTTTCTTGTTATCATGACATGTTGATTACATGAGTTTGGTTGTTATGGTTAGAAATTAATGAGGTTAGGAAGTGATGAAAACATAGTTGTTTATATATCCTTGTATGATTATGAAATTTATGGTATGAAATGCTTGAGTATGTTAGAATATGATCGGATATGGTTTGAGTGGTTAGAGGATGAAGAAAATGAGTTAAAAGTGAGTATTTATGCTCTTAAGCTGTCTGGTTTGTATTGTAGTTTTCAAAATGAAAATGGTGTTGAAAACCCTCCTCTTTTTCTAAAATCTAAATTTGGTTCTGTTTTGGGTAAAGCTTATGTTAGAATGATTTCAAGTTATACTTACCCGGATTTTTCCAAAGAATAGACTGAGAATGGAGAATTATTCATTTCATTTGACTGGTTTTCTTGTCAAATTATGTGGCAATTATAGTTGTCTAATGTTGCAAAGTTGACAAGTGATAGTTACATATGTGATAATGAGTGATAATTAAAAGTTGGGATATAAGATGATGTATTGGTGAATTGCGAATAGGTGTGTGTTTGTGTGACAGTGATGTCTTGTGAGTTGCTGTATAATGTCACTGCCGAGAAGAAAGTTATAATCCTAAGAGTGTAATTTGAATGTGTTAAGAGTAATTAATAGTGCTAATATGAAGAAAATTCTAAGACAGTAAAGTTATTCTTTGATGTTTATTTTGGCAATTGCCTATATTGTAAGAAATTTGTTTACTTATTCAAGATGGATATTAAATGAATTTGGTTCACTTATTGAGTATGTTGAAATAGCTTTTGGGAGAAATCTCCGTCAAAGTTTCACTTATCTGGCGTAGAATTTGCATCGTATAATTTAGTCGGTTTGCGAATTCTTATCGAGGAGTGCTCCTGAACAGAGGGGGTCTGATTATTATAGATGAAATGGATGGACATAATTCTGTGTTTGTAGAATGTGCAGTTGCATAGAGCTGTCACTCAAAGCTCCCATATCGGGATAGAATCGGGACGAAATCTGCTCACAATGAGAACCATAGTGCCAACGTGATGTCGATGTCGACGATAAAGATGGTTAGGGAAGAGCGGTGAGTCGAGATAAGACATGTTAATACTGCTGATATCGCCATCTAGAAGACAAGTATCTCTCACACATTCTATTGACCGAGTATGATTAACTATTGTTTGTTTACAACGCTTTGTTTGATGATCTAATGTCATATAACTCAACTTACAATGTGTATGTGTTATCTATATGCCGTGGTGTCGATTTCTGTATGTCTTGCAATGCATTTTGATTTTGAGTTACATTTGGAAGATTGTGAAAATTGCTGGGACAAATTCGCACTTCTATGATTCAAAAAGAAATTGAGGATGACACTATTCGTCTTAGCATATACCTTCCAAGTGTTGTCAATTTGATGCTGGTAAATCTTCCTGTTTTAGCCAAGGTCGCAGTAGAGGGACAATTAGAAGGTAGTGACATCTAATGCTATCAAAATTCCTAAACAAATTGACCCTGCTGGTAAAAGAACAGTTGGTGTAACATGAATACTCAATGATTTCTAGGTATCGGGGTGGCTATTATTTCGATTTTATCGACATGCTCATTACAAGCCAGAAAGATAAGTAACTCTTACCTTTTTAACTTCCTAAAATCACAGTCGACTACTGTCTATTAACTAGAGTGTCCATAAAGGCCTATCTTTATAGACAAGATAAATAAACTATTAATGTATGAATATAATGGAGATTATAATTGTTTAGGGGCTTACCCTACAGTTGGTTGATATTAATCACCCTAGATTCATCCTTGGTTCCTGTTGTTTTGTCACAATATATGTTGCAGGTTGTTTCTACCAGCATAGTGGGTCATTTGGGTGAACTGAAACGCTATTTGTATGACGTGGTTATGATGTTTGATTACTACTTTCAAATGTTTGCATTAAGCATCCGTGATGACAACGACTACATATCGAGTCTCATGGGAGGAGAAATCAAGATTGCAATGATCTTAGATGACAAGTCAAGCTCTAATGTCATCGTAAAAGAGTCGGACTGAAAATAACAATGACAGGTCAGTGTTTCTTTTACTTCTGCTTCTCGAATATTAATGGAAGTGTGTCATCCTATGTTCCAAACCGGGCGTGGAAGTTAAGGTGGTTGAGGTGAATCATGTGTACCAATTACAATAGCTTCAGATCAATTGCTCTTGCAAATAGTAGCAGATTTCCAGGAGTCGTAACCGAGCAGGAAAGTTCGCCCATGATAAAACCTGAAGCCGGTATATTCGAGAAACATGGACCTGGATGGATACAGTGATTATGGTGCTGTTTTGGTTGACTACAAAACTAAAAAGATCATATGAAAGCAAGATTACTAGTCTTAGGGATATTGGAATATCATACAGACTGGGAAACAATGCAACAAGATACTTTCCCAGCAAGATTGATGCATTACATGATGCATTGATTCCCCCGACGGTAAAGACAAAAACAAAGTTTCCATTTTCATTCATTCCTCATTTTCCAGTCTCTCACTAATATCTATAAATAGCTAAATAGATATATCAATATCAATAATAGTAACTAACTTTCTAGCCTCTTGAATCATCATAACTTCTTCAAACTCACCTATACTATACTGATAAAAAAACATAAATTCCATCTTCATTAGACAAGAGAAACTAAATGGAATTTTATTCTAGTTCATATTCTTCCACCAATAATTCTTCATACATACCCCCAAAACATCAAGAAACTAAATGGATCAATGAACATAATCAATATCCTTTTCAATCTAAATACTCCTGGCTTCACTCAGTAAGAAAGATACCAGTAAAGAAATCGAAGATAGCACTGATGCCACTAACACTTCAAAGAACTTGTCCAAAGTAGAGAAGTCAAGCATACTATGGTTGAAAATATTATGTGTGTCCCTAATATACGGAGGTTTGTTAGGGGTCTAGAATGCTAATTCAAGTGTAAGTTTAGTGTTAAGGAAATAAAATGGAGGTTGGAGGAATGAGCATGATGTATTACTCATAGTTTGTCATTTTTTGTCTTTGAATTATGAAGAATATATGGTGTAAGCGGCGTCGTCATCGAATCTAGAACTTACCGTTAATTCTTGAAGACTATTTCTATGAGAACAATGAGATCTAGGGAAACCGATCCTTCTACAACTTTGAGGACACAAGGTCTTTCTTATCTTGGAAAGTGATTGTCCTTGAATATGACATGTGAATTTGTAGCCATCTTGAGGTATGTTGTCTCCCTGTGTAGGAATGTTTGTTATCCCGAATGCGGGTCATACTACATTTCATTGACTTCAAGGTTGAGGTTGTTAATCACCGTGAATATATCTCATTCTATACGGTATTCAGTTAGCTGTGCATAGCAAAGGTTTTTCCATTATTGGTATGAATACAAGAAGAGCCAACCTACAATGAACTTTGCCAAATTCTCTTTGGCTAGCCTCAACTTTGTGGCTGCTATATGTGAGTTGTTATTCTTCCCGTAAGTTTTTCCCTTTCTGGTTATAGTTTAATTAATCACTCATGTATTATTCATAATCTTCTATACTTAATTTTTTAAGAAATTAATATAGAATAGAGATGAACAAATTTTCGGAATCTATTTCATGAATAATAATCCTGTCAATTGTTGCAGCTTGTTATTCATCACACTGCCGACAATTTATTGGGTGGTGTTAAATTAGTGTTCGCCAATTTCTTGTTAACTTTTGGATTTGCCTATATTTTCATAGTAACAAAGTACTTGTTTTTTACTCTTTGCACTAATCACACACACGGTTAATTGACACATGCATATATACAGAGAGAAAGTTCTAACCACGGGGTTGCCTATGTTGCTGTGTTTTCAATTAAGGATGACACGCAGACTCAAATACGCGGGGTCCATCTACATTTGAATTCGAGTCAACGGGTGAAAATTCGAGTTGATTAGGTTGGATTCGGATTCGGGTGTCACCCGATATATCGGATGTGCGATTGAGTAATGTAAAATCCGCACCCGAAACTTAAAATCACACCTGCTTATATACATATCACACCAATGCAAATCACAACATTGATTTTAAATCGTATGGTTATTATTAAAAGTTCTCAGTTCTCATAATAACCAAAGTTCTCATTATATATATATATATATATATATATATATATATATATATATATATATATATATATATATATATATATATATGAGGATGATAATTTTTTTTAATTTTTTTCTTCTATATTTCATATATTTCTTTGATTTATTTCATATATTTTTTTAGAAAATTAATTTCTTTTATTTATTTCATAAATAATTGTTTCATTATTTATTATTATTATTATAATAAATTTTAATTCCTTTGAATTTTACTTTTTATTATTGATTGTTGTATCGGATGTAGTTGAGATAATGACTACTCTATAGTTAGATATAGAATTAATATGCTTTATTAACTACAAAATGAACATTCTAATATGTAAATACAGTATGTGTATATGTTATAAAATAAAGGTTTTAAGTCTATTTTTATTTGTCTAATTTTTTTTTAATATTTTAATATTATTTTATCTATTTTTAATTATATAAATTATTTTATTGGATTAGATGAATCATCAAGATCAGAACATTGTTTTTAACAAATGATTTAATTTGCGTCGAAGAATTATAGTTTAACTAATGTGTACTGTTGTTTACTGTTATGTTCGAATTTCTCGTAAGAGAAAATTGTGTTATAGTATGAGCTGTGAAAGATAAAGGGTTCGTGAAGAAATATAATAAGACCGAGTCCTCAAACTTTTATGACCTGATGTGGTATGTTAGAAAGAGATGGGGGATTACAAGCTACCCGATGGTCAAGTGTGAAAGAGCAAGTTGCAAAATTAATTTACATATTAACACATAATGCTAAAAATCGTTGGTTAGAATAATAATGCAAATGTGAGTAAGTGAGGAATAGTCCGACATTGAATTGGAATATGGTGACTTGAACATTTATAAGTGGGATAAGCCGCTCACCTATCACCTTAAAATTTTGGGTGGATAAGTGGTGTGTCTCCCACAGAGATGTTTAGTCGTCATCTTCATCAAATTTTGAGAGCTATTCTTGAATTGGAAGAAAAATTTCTTGTCCAACCCGATGGCTCAATGGTCCCTCATGCAAGTTGTAGTAGTTATAGATTTTACCCGTATTTTAAGTTAAAATTTGTTATTACTAAATTATATTTCCTACGCAAAATAAAATCTCTAGTATTCATCGATTTTATTGATAAAAAATATTATACTGTGTTAGGATTGTGTTGGTGCAATAGATGGAACACATATACGTGTCAAAATATCTGCAAAATATACTCCTAGATTTCATGGTAGGAAAGACTAGCCGACACAAAATGTTTTTTTAGCAACTTGTACTTTTGATTTAAAGTGTACTTATGCGCTCGCGGGATGGGAAGAGACTGCCTCTGACTCAAGAATAATAAAGAATGCGTCAACACGTGAAGATAAACTTAAAATTTCTCAAGGTAATACAAGAATAACCTAGACTTATAGTTATTTATATTATATTTTAAACTATCACATTTATTTTTTACTTTTACTATAGGAAAATATTATCTTGTTGATGCTAAGTTCATGTTGACAAGGATTAATTACACCTTATAGAGGAGTTTGATGTCACAGGGCTATTGCACAGGGCCTCCTAATTAGTAGGGCCCATATTTTACTATTTCACTATTATTTATTACTTTCATAAATGAAAATTAGAAAATGGAATACTAAAAAGTAACATTACGTCTATTGTTTTGCTATGGTATTATTTTACAAAAATTACATTTGTATATTATTCTATTATTGATATTTTTTAATATGCTGAATTTAAATGTTTACTTTAAATAACATTATGTTTGTCTTTGACACCAAAAAGTAATAATAAGTTAAATATACATAAATAAATAAAATTCAATTATATAAACTAATAAATTTATGGTATTTCCTTGAAAATATTATAATAAGAGTTATGAAATACTCCCCTAATTTTATATTATTCCGTATTTTTACTATATGATTTAAGTTAAAAATTTAGTTGATTTTATATAAAAAGGAAATTAAAAAAATATTTATAAAGTTATATTCTATTCAAAAATTAAAAGAAGAAAAAATAATGTTAGATTTTTGTATTATTTACAATTTAAATAAATAAAACTTTTAAAATATTTTTTTAATAATTTTTTTGTACATGCATATGTTTTTTTAGAACAGGGCCTCCGACTTAATCGAGACGGCCCTGACCTGAAAGAATATTCAACTAAAAATCCACCCCAAAATTCTAAATCGTTATTTAATCTTCGATATTCGTCTTTACGCAATGCAATTGAAAGAGCCTTTGATGTATTGAAAAAAATATTTGTGATTTTATCTAATTCAACAGAGCCAGATGATGGAGTCAAAGCTCAAAAATTAATCATTTTTGCATGTTGCATTCTTGACAATTATCTAATGAGTGTCGATCCGGATGAAGATCTTATAGCAAAAGTAGATGCTAACTTGCAAATCAAAATGTATCTCATGACAATCATCAAAGTTTAAGAAGCGACATAGATGAACTTGTTATGGGCGGGGTTATAAAAGATAGTGTAGCACATCAAATGTGGTTAAATTATCAAAATAATAATTTAGCTTAAAGAGTCTTGTGACTTTATCTTTTTTCGTCCCTTAACTTTACCTCGGAGTCCATTTTGGTCCCTTAGTTTTTAAAACGTTCAAATGGACTCATTATCTATTAAAAAGGTGACATGTTAGTCCTTTCCGTCAATTTGATGAAAACATACTTTTAACAGTATGCGTGGCTTCTGACGTGTACAAATGAGTGTACTATTGGACTATGTTCATTTTGGTTGAATGCTTTTTCTTCTGCAGCTACTTATTAACAACCTAATATTTTTATTGTAAAACCTTTTTCTTAACTATGAGTTTTGGAAAACATACATCAAATTACTGATACAATTCAGAATTGAAAAAACATTGGATTTCAGCTATTTTCAATTTGTTTAGTCTAATTTTATAATTAAATTTTTAATTTTTTAATTTTATGGATTTTGTATTTTATTTATTATTCTTATAACTTTTTTCTTTATCCGATTTTTAATCAGTAAGTTTGTTTTTTTAATTAATTAGTAATTCAATAATATTACTCTTGTATATATTTTCTCACAAGTGTTTGCAACTGCATTTTCCATAAAAATATGAATTAATTTTTATTTATTTTTGCATATAATATTTTTTATTATAAATTGAATATTCAATAAATTTTGCTATTGAATCAATCTCTTCTGTAAACATGGTAAAAACATGAAGACTATAAGTGTACTAATTATTTTGTTATTTAACAATAGTGAATTAACATTGAATTTGAAGTAATTTCCAGGATATTTGATGTGGTTTTGTTATTCATTTTGTTTTTCTATTATAAACATTATAATTCAACTTTTTTCTTAGAAAAAAATAATATAGCTTCCTTCTTCCATTTTTATTTCTAAGGTATTTGATATGATTTTGTCTTTCATTTTTGTTTTTCTATTATAAACATTATAATTCAATTTTTTTTTTTAAAAAATTATAATATAGTTTCGTTTATTCATTTTTATTTTAACATATATAGAGATTAAACAAAAAATACTGTTAAAATTTTCATGTGTTTACGAACTAAGAAAAACGGGTAGACGAAGACGGGAGTGCCCGTCTGAACGCTAGTAATAAAAATAATAATAATAATAATAATAATAATAATAATAATAATAATAATAATAATAATAGTAATAGTAATAATAATAAAATGGCTGTACTAGATAAATAAGTTAGCTTTAGAAGGAAAAAAAATCAATCAAAGTGAATATAGCCTCGAAACACACCCATGTTCTAATTGATGTCGAGTCAGAAGTATGAGATTTTCTAATTGAGGTAAATTTTGATGAGCTTTTTGTATTTTAAAATTTTTTAATAATAAATGATTGTATAATTTTTATTAATCTTATATCTTTTATTTATCATACTTTTTCATTCAAAACTAAAGCAAAATAAAAAATATCAAATTGGAGAAAGGTACCACTTACAAATTATGAGAAGATGTTGATACTTTATGGACCTAACCGAGTTGATGAAGAGGAATCTGAAATTTTAAAAGAGACAAGAAAACAAAAGTCATCGGTCATTAATGAAGACTTTGCTGAAACTATTCAAGATATTGATGACCATGTTGTTCGAAATGAGGTGAATTTTGAAAGCTTTTATGCTACTTACGATTTTTCTGTACCTGAAACACAATCACTAGATCCGTTAAGTGATAGTAAAAGGAAGAAAAGGAAACTGGTTAAAAACAAAGATACAAACAACGATATTACTAAACTCCAATAATCAATTATCTTGGTTGCAAATGCACTAACAAAAAGAAATACAACAATACGAAAAGGAAATAAAATAATGAGAGAGCGTCAAAAATATGAGCTGCCTCCAATTTCAGGGGAAGAAACATGAAATTTAATAAAGGAGTGTGGATGTGATGCAAAGTTATTGTCTAATATATATTTCACAGTCATGAAAGATGCTAACAAACTTAGGATGATTATCTCCCTCTCTTCTCTTCTCTTTCTTTTAACCAAACATATATTTATTTTGCTTAGGGGAAAGGGGCCATAGTAATCTAGAGTTCGTGCCGAGAGGTCATGACACTGACTCTCTTCTCTTTCTTTGAACCAAACATATATTTATTTTGCTTTATGCACTTTGGTTCTTAGGGGAAAGGGGCCCTAGTAATTCAGTGTTCGTGCCGAGAGGTCATGGCACTGGTCAATTATTGTTCCCACCAAAAATCGAACTCGTTATTCTCCGAACTTCATCTTTAGTAGGAACTTGTTTACCACTCGAGCCCAATATATTTAGTTAAATTATTCTTCCTCCCTTCTCTTCCATTTTTCTCCCCTTTATTAATGGTGTGTTTGGAACAGGAGAGAGAAGTATCAAAGAGAGAAGTTGAAAAGAAAAGGGACAACTTCTCTTGCTTGGCAATGCAAAGAAAGGTTGAAGAGAGAAAGAATATAGGTGGGTCCCACCATATTTTACTTTCTTCTTATCATAGGAGAGAAAGACAAGAGAAAACTCTAATTTATTTTGTTTCCAATGCTGCCCTTGTGTTTTTTTTACGTATTGTTCCAAATGATACTAAATTTTGTTATTGATTGGTTTTGGTTTTATTATTTCTTAACTTACTTTATATCCAGATTTTGCCAAAATTCATTTTATTGTATTTTTTTAATTTCATTTTATTTTTCTTACGTCAAAGACTAGTGGTTTTTCTTATAAAAAATAAATTTTACAAATTAAATTATTTTAAATAATTGAAGTAGTAAAACAATTAATCAATAGTTGTTATTTTTAATTAACATAAAAAAAAAATTAATAACATAAAATTTTGTAGTATTAGTCTTTAACAAACAAAAGGTATTTTTGTCCTTTCAAAAATAATTACACTTCTCTCTCTTCTATTTCTTTCATACTTCTCTTATAACAAACAATACATTAAATCTATTCTATTTCTCACTCATTTCTCATTTATTTCTCTCTTCACACACTCTTTCTCACATACTTCTCTCTTCTCATTTTCATCTCAATACCAACTGATCGTACCTGATCAGGAGAATCGTCAAGGCGCAATACCTGGCTTGAAGAGCAAGATGGGGGGGGTACCTGCAAGGTTCTCCGATGCTTAAGTCAGTAGCTATCAGAGAATGAGGTTTAGAGTGAAGAATAGAATACCTGACCCTCTAGTGAAAGAGGGTATTTATAGCCCCCAGCGCTGGGCCAAGGTTCCCTAATTGGGCCAGATCCAACTGGAGGCCCACGTGCTAGGGAACTGCCAGAACGCCCCGTGCTAGGGCTGAGTCAGCAGGAGACTCACGTTCTGGATGCACATAGCGTAGGGTTCGGAGATGGTTGACCGAATCCTTCGCTGAGACGTGACGCGTGGTCTTCGCGCGTGAATAGCTCTCGGTGGTTATCCAGTGAGTGGGCCCAAAAGATTTGGGCCTGCTCGGCCGGAGTCTTCGCGCGAGGGCAGCCCTTAACGGTTGCCCAGCAATTGGGCCTAACGGAATTGGGCCTGCTCGGCTGGTAACAAGGGTTGGGCCTGCTCGGCCCAGTCCAGAACAGGAGCCCCCCAAATCATTAGCCATATAAGGGTGGTGACTTTAACGAGGAGGTTTAGCCGAGCACGGGTAACGTTTCCAATTCTTGGGCTACTCGAGGACTTTGGTCGGCCGTTGTCTTTGGTTTTTGACGTTTTGGTTGTCACTCGTCAGCGTGATTGACAGGTGTCAGCTGTACAGGCTGTAATCATTACTGCGCCGTTTTTAGGGATGGAAATAGGCGGCGTCTTTTGGAGTTCCCAAGACCTTTGGGACGCGTGGCAGCCTTTCGTGGAGGGAGCCGCCTTTGGGGTGTAGGCAATGATGGCGTCTCCTAGGCTGCCTAGGCCATCATGACACCCTTTGGCCTTCTTTCCCTATATAAGGAGTGAGGAGGTCACTCATTTGACACTTAACATTTTCCAAGCCTTCAAGATTCGCTCACTGCTCTCCTCCTCGTCTCGTTCATATCTTCTTCGCTTTCTTCAAGTAAGTTCCTCGTCTCCTTCATATTTTTATTTAAGTTTTATGTATTAGTTTTGAGTGCGGAGGGCGCGATTGATGAGTGTGACGAGCAAGATTTATGAATTAGCCGAGGAAACCTAGAAGATAATCGTTTCTCCCATGCGTTTGCCGAGTGAGTTTTGAGTGAACAGAGCTAAAACGTTTGAATGAGACGTCCAGCTTTTAGGATTACTAGGGAGTAGTATGAAGGCCACGAGCAGTGGAGGTTGCATGTCTCGGTGAGGGCATGAATTTGCCGACCTCCGCTGCGTGCGACGATTATGCTGGGCGCTTTAGCTCGTCGGCCATTTGACGATTGGGGGAATTTTCCTCGTCCCTTTTCCTCGCCCTTTCACTTGACTTGCGGTGGAAGGGTGGATTCGACCAGTCGAATTCACGGTTTCCTCTGCTTTTCAGGTAAATGGCTGATGAGAACAAGGATGACGTCGTCTTCGACATTTCAGATGGGGACGAAGCTGTTGGCTCGCAAGAGGACGCTCCCGTCGTCGAGACCTCCCCTAGGGCACTTGAAGAATGGGTGGCCGTTGCTCCGAGGATGATTGCATCGCGCTTCACGAGTCGTCCCAAGGAAGCCTTTAACGTCATCGAGGACCTTGACCAAGACGAGGAGCCTTCTTGGGGCGCCTTTGTGCCCAAATCTCACCAGAGGATCTGCTCGCAATTCCCCGGCCCCCGTTTCGCAATGTATGAGTTCGTCTTTAAGGAGGCTGGTCTTCGTCTCCCCTTTACTCATTTGCAACGGAGTGTCTTCAGTTGGTTGCGCCTCTGCCCGTCTCAGCTTCATCCCAACGCTTTAGCGTTCTTGAGGGCTTTTGAGATCGTATGCGGGTACTTGGAGGTCGAAGCGACTCTGCCCCTTTTCTTCAGAGTGTTTCATTTGCAGAGGTTGCGTGATCCAGACGGCAAGTGGAGTTGGGTGTCGTTTAAGCAGCCGAAGAAGCTGTTCGCCATTTACCAGGACTCTATCAAGCATTTTAAGAGTCGGTATTTTATGATTAAGCCGCTCACTCCTGACGCCGAGAATCATTTGTTCGAGGAGCGCGAGTATATTGAGGATGGGGTGAGGAGAGTGGGCCCAGCTGCCCGGTTCCCGTTAGAGTGGCAACCTGACCATTTCGAGCGTGGGACCGACTATTACATCTTCCGGGACGAGGATCTCAATGAGCGCGATACAGGGGGGTATCAGCGGCTCGTTTCTTTTGTGGACGGGTTTAGACCGGCAATATGTACATATCCCAACGGGGATCCCCTATTCGAGGAAGACGGAGGCCCTATGCTGGAGCCTCGGCACATCAACACCAAAGCTGTCCTCGAGTGCGGAAGTTACGGGGACGCTATGATTTTGTTAGGTGAGATAGCTTTTATTTGTTCAAACAATACCTTTTTGGTTCTAACTCTTTATTTTGCAGGAAAAATGGCCGACTTGCATGACAAAGTTACGAAGATGCGGGCCAAGAACAAGGGGGCCATCAAAGCGTCTGGGAAACCATCGCGGGTCGAGGAGGTCAAGGCGGCTGCCGCGGGTGTCCCTGACAGTGGCTCTCCTTCGTCAGTTGGGACGACCTCGCGTGGTTCTCCAGCCGGAAAGAAGCAAAAGAATGAGGGGACCGCGGAGCTTCGTCCTCTTATCATTGACAACCCCTCTGATGAAGACATAGTGCTGCCCTCTTGTACTCTGCACAGGGGAATCTTCTCAAAGAAGAATGTGCTCCTCGAGCGCGAGGAGGTGAGGCACATCGTCAGGCGGGACCGGGTGGCTCGAGACAAGGACCTGTCCGAGGACCTCGAAAGGATGATGAGGGTGGCCGCCTTGGCCTTGGCTCTCAATGCTCAAAATGTCTGTCCTCAGAAGGACTACGATGCTCTCCAGACTAAATATGATGAGTTAGAGCACGAGTTCGAACAGTACAAGGACAAGTATGAGGTCCAGAGCGGCATAGTGGAGGACCTCGTCAAAGAGCAGAATAAGGTCGCGGACTTGGAGGCCGAGGGAAAAAGGCTCCGCGAGCGAATTGCTGAGTTGGAGAGGGCTCATCTCCCTGCTGCCGAGGAGGATGAGGACGAGAAAGCCTTGGTGACGCGTTCTCAGCTTCTGGGCAAGGTTCGGGAGCTGGAGATCGACTGTGTCGCTACCTTGGGGGTCGGTTTTAAAGCTGCCGTGGATCAGCTGAAAGTCCTCAACCCGCGCCTGGTGACGAAGGGTATTGGTCCATATCACAAGGTCGTGGACGGGCGAATTGAACCAAACCCGGAGTTCGAGGACTGGGAAGACGAGCAGGGGCCCCCGGGTGAGGACAACGGTGCCGAGGATGAGGACGGTGATGTCTGATCTTTTTATTCTTGGTTGTGGCCTGTGTGCCAATTTTGTGGCCTGCGCGCCAATATTTTGTGGCCTGCGTGCCAATGTTTTTAAAGGGGCGATGCCCGGATAATGTTTGTAATATTTGGATATCCCGGCCAGTTTGGTCGGATTTTAATGTCATTGTGCTTTATGTTTCAACATTTACTTGTGCTTATCTGATTTTATCGTTGAATGTTTTATGTCTATGCTCGAATAATGCTAGTGCTCGACCGAGGTTTATGGCCCGGGCGTGTGGGGAACGGTCCGGGTGCGCAGAGTAGGTGTGCGCTATAAGCGAGCTCGAGGCCGCGGTCGGGGCCAGGTGCTCGCGGCGTGAACGATCCCATCGCGAGCTGGGGTTCTGCCGTGCAGGTACTTCCGCGGAGGGTCTGTGTGTAAGGCCCGCCGCGTAGTCGGCTTTGCCTCCTGGTAGGGTTATCCGACTGAAGCTGTCGTGGAGCATACGCGCTTGTACCATGGCGCGAGTCCTTGCCCAGCTTTCCTCGTGTTCGTTACGAGCGGCCGAGTAGCGTTAGGTTGTTTCTAACTGTAGTAGCGTCTGAGTTTTTCAGCGTTCCAAGGTCGAGCAAGTTTTTCACCGAGTAGGTTCTCGAGGTAATACGCACCGTTTTCGGTTTTGTCGTAAACTCGGTACGGGCCTTCCCAATTCGGGGCTAGTTTGCCTTCGCGTGAATCTTTCATGTTCCTACGGAGCACTAAGTCTCCGACTTCGAAGGAGCGCTTGATAACTTTGGTGTCATGTCTTAATGCTATTTGTTGTTTCAATTTCGCTTCTCGCAGGGAGGATCCTGTCCGGATCTCCTCGACCATGTCGAGCTCTTCTCTCATAGCTTCGTCGTTGAGTTCTTCCTCGAGAGGTGACTCAGTCCGACGAGACGGTTCTCGGATCTCCACGGGAATCACGGCTTCGGTGCCATAGGTTAGCCTGAATGGTGTTTCGCCCGTGGTTGAATGTGGGGTCGTCCTGTATGCCCAGAGGACGCTGTGTAGCTCTTCGACCCAAGCTTTTTTCGCTTCGCCTAGCCTTCTCTTCAATCCACGGAGAATGACCCGGTTGGCGGCTTCAGCCTGTCCGTTGGTTTGGGGGTGCTCGACCGAAGTGAAGTGTTGCTTTGTCCCGAGTTTGGCCACGAATTCCTGGAATTTTCTGTCCGTGAACTGGGTGCCGTTGTCAGTTATTATCGCCTGTGGTACTCCGAATCGAGCGAGTATGTTCCTCTTGTAAAATCGGAGTACGTTTTGGGATGTGATTTTAGCGAGCGCTTCAGCTTCTATCCATTTTGTGAAGTAATCTACAACGACCACCAGATATTTGTTTTGGTAGGATCCGACCGGGAAAGGTCCGAGGAGGTCCATTCCCCACGTAGAGAAAGGCCAAGGTGAGGAGAGATATTTGAGCTCGTTTGGTGGTGCGAGGTGCATGTCGGCGTGACGCTGGCATTTGTCGCATTTCTTGACATACTCTTTGGCGTCCTGCTGCATGGTCGGCCAGTAATAGCCGGCTCTGAGGGCTTTCCTAGCTAGTGACCGCCCACCGAGGTGCTGGCCGTTGATTCCATCATGGAGCTCCTGGAGTACCTCTAGTGCTTGCGAGGCATCGATGCATTTAAGGAGGGGGATGGAGAAACCTCGTCGGTACAGCTTGTTTTCGAGGATAGTGTATGAGCACGCTCGTCTCTTAATTGTTGAGGCTTCTTTCGCATCGGCGGGGAGCTCGTCTTTTGTGAGGAAGTTGTACACTGGGGTCATCCAGCATTGGTCGTCCCCGATGGCAAATATCTGTAGAACTCGCGCGTTTTCGCCTACACTTGACCTGGGCAGAATTTCTTGGATAACCGATTTGTTTCCCCCTTTCTTTCTCGTGCTCGCAAGTTTGGACAGTATGTCGGCGCGCGAGTTGTGTTCTCGGGGGATATGCTCGACTTCTGCTTTGGCGAATTTTTTCATCTTATCTCTAACGAGCGCGAGATATTCGGCGAGTACGTCGTTTTTGGCCTGGTATTCGCCGCTGATATGAGATGCGACGAGTTGGGAATCAGTGTAGATCTTGACCTCTCGTGCCCCTATGTCCTCGGCGAGTCTCAGTCCCGCGAGGAGGGCTTCATACTCGGCCTGGTTGTTCGACGTGTTGAAGGAGAGGACTAAAGATACTTCTATGATAAGACCTTCGTCGTTTTCCAAGATAATGCCTGCCCCGCTGCCCGAGCTGCTCGACGCGCCATCTACGTAGATGGTCCACTTGTCTTTAGTTGTGTCGGGCGAATCGGCGATAGAGGTCATCTCGGCTACGAAGTCCGCTAGCGCCTGAGCTTTTAATGCTTTCCTGCTTTCATACTGTACGTCGAATTCCGAAAGCTCGAGGGACCATCTTAACATTCTGCCGGCCATGTCTGGTCGGCTGAGGAGTTGTTTGATGGGTTGATCCGTCCGAACGAAGATTGTGTGGGCGAGGAAGTAGTATCGTAGCCTCCTAGCCGCTATTACTAGGGCCATGGCGACTTTCTCGATCTGTTGGTATCGTACCTCGGGTCCCTGTAGGGCTTTGCTGGTAAAATACACAGGTTTTTGCCCGTCTATGGTTTCTCGGATCAAAGCCGCACTGACTGCCTCGTTTGAGACGGCCAGGTAAAGGTACAGAGGCTCGTTGTCGTCGGGACGAGAAAGGACGGGCGGCGAGGAAAGTACTTGCTTGAGGTGTGCCAGTGCTTGCTCGCACTCTTCGGACCACTCAAAGGCTGCTTCTTTGCGTAGCAGTTTAAAGAAAGGGAGGGCGTGCTGGGCGGATTTCGCGACGAAACGTGATGGCGCAGTGAGCATCCCGTTTAATACTTGGATGGATTTTTTATTGTTAGGAGTAGGGAGCTCAGAGAATGCTCAGCATTTATCCGGGTTGGCTTCTATTCCCCGTTCGGTCAGATAGAAACCGAGGAATTTTCCTGCTCGGACGCCGAAAGTGCATTTCTCTGGGTTGAAGCGCATCTTGCAGGATCTGGCCCGCTCGAATACGCGCTCGAGATGGGAGGTGTGGTCGGTGTCCCCTCGAGACTTGACGATCATATCGTCCATGTATACCTCGAGGGTGTCGCCGATCTCCCCTCGAAACACTTTGTTCATCATCCGTTGATACGTGGATCCCGCGTTTTTGAGGCCGAAGGGCATTACGTTGTAGTAATAGTTGCCCGACTCGGTCATAAACGCCGTGTACTGCTTGTCGCTCCTCGCCATGGGGATCTGGTTGTAACCTGAATAAGCATCCATAAAAGACAATAGTTTATAGCCGGCCGAGTTGTCGACCAGTCTATCAATGTTTGGTAAAGGATATGCGTCTTTTGGACATGCCCGATTAACATCAGTATAATCAACACACATTCTCCATGGAGAGCAAGATGGGGGGGTACCTGCAAGGTTCTCCGATGCTTAAGTCAGTAGCTATCAGAGAATGAGGTTTAGAGTGAAAAATAGAATACCTGACCCTCTAGTGAAAGAGGGTATTTATAGCCCCCAGCGCTGGGCCAAGGTTCCCTAATTGGGCCAGATCCAACTAGAGGCCCACGTGCTAGGGAACTGCCAGAACGCCCCGTGCTAGGGCTGAGTCACCAGGAGACTCACGTTCTGGATGCACATAGCGTAGGGTTCGGAGATGGTTGACCGAATCCTTCGCTGAGACGTGACGCGTGGTCTTCGCGCGTGGATAGCTCTCGGTGGTTATCCAGTGAGTCGGCCCAAAAGATTTGGGCCTGCTCGGCCGGAGTCTTCGCGCGGGGGCAGCCCTTAACGGTTGCCCAGCAATTGGGCCTAAGGGAATTGGGCCTGCTCGGCTGGTAACAAGGGTTGGGCCTGCTCGGCCCAGTCCAGAACACCAACCATACCCTAAATGATCTCTCCTCCCTTAAAGCAAACAACCCTAAGTAATTATGTCAATTAGTAAACGTTAATTCAAACAAATAAAAATAAAAACAAAGAACCGCCATTCATTTGGCGGCTCCTAATGGCGGCTCCTAGTTAATACTAGTAAATGCACATTTCAAAAGCAGTCCACATGGAATAGAATTTATTTAAAAAATAGGAAAAGTAGGAGAGAAAAATTGAAAAAAAGGGAATATCAAAGCAGAGTCCCGAGGGTCTGAAAATGCGGCACTGTTTGGAGAGAAACAATTGGTTATTTACTCCAGCAACCCAATACCTGTCCGCATCACAAACCTTCCCCGGTCGCCGTTTGACACGTTACAGTGCCAAAATCTTAAAAAACTGAGTAACGAATAAAAAAGCTACATATACAATAATGAAACTGAGAAATAAACTAACCACTACAAAACAGCGCGCATTGCACACCGGAAAAGAGGAAAAATTCCGTCGACTTCTTCATGGAGAGACAAAATATTGCGTATCAAATTCTGGTTGATCGGTGTCGGAGCTTGGAGGAGAAACAAGTGAAATTAACGGAGCAGTTCAATGAGTTGATGCAGGAGAAGGTCAAAGACGATGAAGATTATTCAGCCGCTGGTTTCTTTTCCGGTTTCTTCTTCTCTATAAGTCCATATGCTAATGTTTTGAAATGCATGGGACATGCCGTTCATATCCATAGAGTTTCCTCCGGCGAGATCATATACTGGTAATACCTTTCTCCATAAACATTCCACTTTTTTTTTTTTTTTTATCTTTTAGTGATTAGTTACATTTACATTTTTTTTTTGCTTTTTATTTCAGGAATGATTCGGCAGAAACTCTATATGGATGGAGGGAGAATGAGATAATTGGACAAAGAGTAGCGGATTTCCTAGTTGCTGAGGAATATTACGCATCTCTACGAAAAATTCTACAACACTTGATCACAGGAGTGCCGTGGTCTGGGCAGTTTCCTTTCAAGAAGAGGTCTGGTGAAATATTTATGGCAATGGTAACAAAAACTCCTTTTTACGAAGGCGGCGAGCTTGTTGGTGTCATCACTGTTTCTAGTGATGCATCTGTATTTAACTCTAAGGGTTTCGAAGAACGAAGAACTTGCCAATCTCGTGTGAAGGACCAACCGGGAATTCAAAGGTTAAAAAGGATTCAGTGGCCTCCACGTCCACAAATTGCATCATCTGTTCCTAATGTGGTTAGTTTCATCACTACTTCATCTGAAACTTCGAGTTGAAATCCTTGCTAGTGATACTTCATTTGTATGGTTAAATAATTTCAGGCAGCTAGAGTCCTTGCTAAGCTTCGAAGTGGGAGAGGTGGAGAACAAAGGAAGGATACTAGAAGTATTAAAGATAATTGCACAACTGATGATAATTCAGGAAGTAATAGAATGAATAATGGAAATGATTTATCTGGAAGTTCAGTTGAATTAACCATGCACCAGGATATTTCTAATGGAGAAGATAAAGAAGGAAATCTCCAAAAATGTAATTCTTTATTTGATGTAAATATAACAGATCCAAAAATTTCTGCACATGGAACTTCTAGTGATCTCAGAGATAGTTCAGCTAAACCATTCTCAAAGGACTGTTGTGAATGTTCTGGTTCTCCCTATCCCGAAGACCCTTTGTTAAGATTACGCTGTCCGTTCAATCCAAAGAAATTGGAGCCAGAAGCAATGAATAAGGATGAAGTGCAAAAGCAACAAGAAGGGTTGCCGTTGGCGAGCTCGAAGGAGAGTATTGGTGACAATCCGAGTTCATCAAGCAAAGAGAAAGGTGAATCAAACTCTATTGTAGAGTGTGATATCCATTGGGAAGACCTTCAATTAAGAAAAGAGATTGGGCAAGGTAGTTAATTTTGTTGTGAATTTTATGAGTCCCTTATGATGAAAAAACTTGTTGAAACTATCTGCTTCAAGAGACTGAGATAGGACAAAAAATTTATAATGGATGTTCCTTAAAATATTTAGGTAGAATTTAATTTTATCTATATTTTTCTGATGTTTTGCTTTATCTTACAGGTTCTTATGCTGTTGTTTATCATGGAATTTGGAATGCGTCGGTAAAAACTTAACATATTCTTCGATTGTCTTATAAGGAGTATTGACTTGCCATTTGCCTGAAAATTTATTTTCTTTTTATCAGGATGTTGCTGTCAAGGTTTACTTTGGGAATGGATATGCTGAGGAGACTTTAAGAGACTACAAAAAAGAGGTATCTTCGTTTTTTTTATTGCCTTTCAGAGCCACTGGTCCCTGAAACTTTTGGTTTCTCACTTCAGGTTGATATAATGAAAAGATTGAGACACCCTAATGTATTGCTTTTCATGGGAGCAATCTATTCTCAGGAAAGGCATGCCATTGTGACAGAGTTGTTACCTAGGTAAGAGTTTGGAAAACTTCATCTTATAATTGTTATATTAACTGCTAAAGGAGTTATACTTGGGTTACATGAACATAAACTACAATGCATCTATTGCAGTTTTGTTTCATTAGATAATAGGCAAGTGCTTAGTGAATATGAATCTCTTGTTGACTGTGTGGACAAAATATCCAATTAACTTTCATTTTTGTGAAGAAATTATTGGGAACCATCTTGCATTGATTATTATTATGTTTTGCATTGGTAGAGGAAGCCTTTTCAGAACACTTCACAAGAACAATCAAACATTTGACATCAGAAGGCATCTTAGAATGGCTCTTGATGTTGTGAGTTACCCTCTCTCTTTCTCACATAGGCACACAAGTGTCAAGTTCAAGCCTTTATTTGCAATCTTTTGAACCACTTTGCTGTTTTTTATAGGCTAGAGGAATGAATTATCTTCATCACAGAAATCCACCAATAGTGCATAGAGACCTAAAATCTTCCAACCTGCTTGTTGATAAAAACTGGAATGTCAAGGTAAAAATTGCTTGAAAATAAGTTTGATAGTCCCATGTAGATTGAATATCTACCAGTTAATAATGAGTTTTGTTTTTTTTCTCAGGTTGGAGACTTTGGCTTGTCGAAGTTGAAGGAAGCAACTTTATTGACTACCAAATCCGGAAGAGGAACCGTAATGACAACACTCACTTATTTTCTTTTTGATATACAAAATATCTGATTTGAACACCTAGTAACAGTGAATAAAATACTGTTTTTAATTAATTCAGTTTTATTGTTCTCTCTGTCAAATGCAGCCTCAATGGATGGCCCCTGAAGTTCTCCGCAGTGAACCTTCAAATGAAAAGTAACTCTTCGAAGCTGACACTTAATGTTTTGTGTTTAGTCTGGAAAATTTTGACGAAATTATTTTTATACAGGTCCGATGTGTTCAGCTATGGCGTCGTCCTATGGGAAATAATGACTCAATCTATTCCATGGAAAAATTTGAATTCCTTACAGGTTTCTCTCTGTCACATTCTCGCACACACGAATCACAAATACATCAGACATTTGTCTTTGCTTTCTGCTTCTGGACTAAGGTCTACTGCACATGGAATCAAGCTTATCTTGTATGTTTTCACATGCATCATCTCATATTGTAATTTATGTGTTTCATTTGAAAGGTTGTTGGAGTAGTAGGCTTTATGAATAGAAGACTGGACCTACCGGAGGGGCTGGATCCCCATGTAGCTTCAATCATAAATGACTGCTGGCAAAGGTGCTTTTACTGTATACATACATTCATTAATCCCTGCAGTTTTATTATGACAGAGATTAATCATTAATGTCTTGTAACTCAAACTGAAAATTTTACTTTTTGGTAAATATGTGTAGTGATCCAGAACAACGACCATCATTTGAAGAGCTAGTGCAGAGAATGATGTTGATTCTCAACAGAGTAACAACTTTGTCATTGAAGAGAATTGCAGAATCCTGAACATGCTATGTGGTTTAAGGGAGGAAGGTGGCAGGAAAAAATGCAGATTGTCATAGATATGAAAAATACTAGCCAACAAATTAAGTGGCAAATTATAGATAACCAAACAAGGGGGAGAAATAGAACAGGCACCTCAAGTAGGGTATCTTGTGACCCGAGTTACGGTTTAAGGAATCTTGATCCTCTACATCCGACAACAGGCAACTCTGCTAGATTAAGACAGAAAATCTAATGGTCTACAACTGATTTAGGATCCAATTTGTTGTGACTAGAGATGGTTATGCTGACTCTTTTGTGGGGACTACCTAGTGTTGTATAAGAATACACTACTTTTTTGGGCATGGATGATAGATTAATAATATTTATACCAAAATTATAGATACAAATCTTATACCCATTTTCTACATTAACTAGCAAAATACCCGTGCGTCCGCACGGGTAAATTTATTTAATACGTCCGAAGAGTCATTTCTGAAAACTAGCGTTAGTTGTGACTTTTCACTGTACTGAATAAGCACCCTTAAGGGTTGGAAAAATAATCCCCTAAAATTATTATAACAAGTTCATCAAATATAGTTATAGTCGCCACCATGGCTGACCAAATCAATCCAAGACCCATTTTAATTTTAAAAATGGACCTCAATTAAAAAAATGCAATTTAAATAATTAAAAATGACATAAAAATAAATTTAATTATATTCCTTTTGACTTTTGATCAATCTCATTTTTTTTAGGTATTGGATTTTAATCATAGCATTTTTTAATTGATTTTTTTATCATAACATTTTTCTATATCTATTAATATTAATGAAAAAAATTGAACCTTCCAAAATTTGGAGCATATCAAAAATTGAGACTCTGTGCAATAGAGTTTGTTGCTCCTGTATAGGGGCGGCCTTGATCGCCACCATATTGTCTACACATTTATAGAGAGAAAAACTCCAATATTACTTAAACCAACATATAGACATCTCGTGTTGTTTTTTAAGACATCTTGGTGGAAATTGTATTTGTTGTTAGAAGCACAATTGGAGTTTGACTGTATCATTATGATGCATTTGAGTTATATAAAAATAGAGTGAAGATGTTGTCACACTCTAAATCAAGATATTTTGATAATCACATGACATGTATTGAAGGTATAATCTCCATATAAAATGATACATGAAATTTAATACTAGTTAGTGTATAAATACTAAATAAATAAAAATGCAAAGAAATGTTAAGGTGAAAAATATTACATCTTTTGCCTCCATGTGGTCTATTGCATTTCAAAACCCATGTAGATGATGACGAGTGTTATTTGAATAATCCATCCCTCTGCGGCACCATCCTACATATACAAAAATAGAAATTTATTTATTTTTGATATAGTTAAGTATGCATGTAATATAATGCAATTAAAATTTTAAAATTAACTTAACGCATAAGGATGTGTTGCACTATGTCACTAATAGGGGTAGTTAATGACATACATATATATCCCTAATTTTGAAGTAAGAATACCCACCATCACATACTCTCTACTCCAAAATTCAACCGCTTTGCACATATCCCTATATAGTGTAGCCAAACAAGATGAGCCTTAACTATATTTGTTAGATTTATCAAAATCTTTAATCAGAGGTAGCCAACAAGAATGCACATAATTATTACTCTTGTTTGGCATTAAAAATCAAGAAAAAACCGTACAATATAAATGGAATTAAATCGTTGTATGGAAATTGGGAGACATCTTACAAAAACCTTTCGCCATGGTTGTTGGTCATGAAAACACATCCTCATGATACTATTATAGAAATACAAACATTGCATTCGTTTTCAAACAAGGGAACACAACTCGGTGACTGTTGGATCTTCCATCGTCTGTTTTGGGATTTCTAACCATGTATCAACAGTTTTGCATACTGCAAAGCTATGGTGTAAGTTGGCAAAATGTGGTTGTATGGTAAGTATAGAGGGACATTGCTAATGGATGTGGCACAAGATGAGAACAACAACATTTTCTCAATAGATTTTACATTAGTAAAAGGTGAGACAAAAAAATACTTGGAGTTTCTTTCTAAAGAATTCAAGAATGCACATCACACCCTAACCCAATCTATGTAATATCTGAAAAACATGGATCAATTAAGAGTGCATATAATGATCCAAAAAATGAATGGCAATATCCTCCATCGTCACATATGTATTACATCAGACACATTGCACAGAACTTCACACGTGAGAAACAATCTACATTTACGCTCACTATTACAATTTATACCATTATCTTCATATACTTATCTTTGTTAATTTTTCCTATATGGGATATGCGTTGAATGAATCAACATTCAAGTACTACAGTGAAGAAATATGACGAACAAACATACATGCTTTAAGATGGGCAAAGAAGATTCCAAGAGAAAAATGGGAAAGAGTGTATGACGGAGGACAACGATGAGGCACACATGACAACCAACCTTGCTAAAGCAATGAACTCGATGCTTAAGACCACCCGCAACCTATCCATCACTTCTTTGGCACAATCAACATACTATACATTGGGATCTCTGTTTGGGAAACAAAACCATGACTTGACAAAAATGTTGGCCTTTGGCCAAGTTTACATAAATAATTGTAATATAGGTATTGTTGAAGAAATGCTAAAATCCATTACTCATAAGGTCATGCAATTTGATCGTGAAGGATTTACACTTTTCCATAATGAGTTTATGCGTAAGAAAAAGAAAGCTTGCCCAAATAGTATCTGTTTTAGAATGGAAATGAACAATGGTGAGAAAGAAATAAGAAAATGTGGGATTTGTTGCCTAACCAACCATAGTCATAGAAACTGTCCATATGCTACATAATTATGTTTCTTTTTTTATTTAATCTTAGAATCAAGTTATTAGTTTGTATAATGAATAATGCATATACTACTTTCTAACACTCTACTATTTATAGAAGATCACTACACAAACCAATGGACAAAGGTGTTATACCACACCCATTCTTTTTCTCATTCATTTTCTCATTATTTTCTATTTTTTTAATAAATTAAAATTATTTCTTTTAAATATATTAAAAATGATTAGAATAATTATTTTTAAAATTATAAGTTTTAAAAGTTTTTTATTAAAATAATTTTTTAATTATTATATTAATTAAAATGATTAATTTAAAGTATTAAAAATATAGAAAATAAAAAAAATGAGTGTAACCTTTGCCCATTAAATATAATCCTACGATTAAAAGTATGACATATTAAGATTTTTTTTCAAAAGGGAGCATATTAGATTTTTTCTTTTTTCGAGAATAAAACAATGCGCTCATGTAATATCTCATGATAACTAGACACAAAGATGTGAAGTTGATCTAAAATGGCTATAGTAAGATGATGAATATCTATAACTTTTACTGTTCTTTCACACTTTTTTAAGAACCATGTCTAAAAATAATGGATATGTACCGTAATATGTTGTGCTTTAGTTTATAATCGTCAACTATGTAGAAACGTCCCTACATTTAAATTAGAATAAAAAATATGTATATAAAATTCAATTTAAGGTATACTATTGTGTTTAGTGAGGTCTATTTTAGAATTTTAGATGAATTATATGAATATTTAGAAAATGTAAATTAATTGATTAAATATTGAAATGTGTGAAATAATAAAAAAATTAATATGATCCATTTAAATAATTCAAATGAATTCTTTGGATCTGTGTACTTTAAATCACAATTATTGCCGTTTTTATATCATACTTTCACTCATTCCAAGACTATTGTGTCAGGATGGATGGATAGTTGTTACGAAAAGTGAGTGTTTTAACTTGAATACATTCTCACATTAAAAATATATTTTTCATTTTATTTGGATAAAAATATATATAATACACTTTTGAGATATAATATTGATTTAATGTGATCTATTTTAAATTTTCTAATAGATGATACGAATATATAACAAAATTGTATATGAGGTATTTAAATTATACAAATACCATTTTCATAAATGAAGTCTAAGAAAGGAATTCGTGTAAATATAAAAAGAAAAACTTAATTTTTTATTCCATTATTTCATAACTAAAATCTACCATTTTGATTAAATAAAATAAGAGTCGAACAAACGACACCAAACAATTAGTTGGTACCATATCTCAATAAACAAAACAAAGAAAGAACTAGTTGTGTCATCACTCATCATTATTGTTTCCATTTCTTCCCTTGATTCTCATACCCTATGTCTAGATAACTACTTCCTCCGTCCCAAAATAAGTGTCACATTTACTTTTTAGGTTCATTGAATATTTAATGTATCTAGTCTGTATACAGACTAGATACATTAAATATTCAATGAACCTAAAAAGTAAATGTGACACTTATTTTGGGACAAAGGGAGTATTTCTTTTACACTTCTCAATTCAAAACTATAATCATCTCGTATCTTTCTCTTTCAGCCTCACTTCAACCATTATTCATTTCTTTAACATAATTATCATCGTTTTTTATTCATGTTCTAAACCGGTTCAATAACTGACTCGTTGAGCCACCTCATTGATCCATCTTTCTAATATTTAGAACATGAGAAAAATATTTCATCAAAAACTTTTCTGCAAGCTCTTGCCAAGTGTTACAGAATTTGGTGTAAATGATTAAGTCAAGCCATTGCTCTATCTCTCAAAGAGTGAAGAAACAACCTTAGTTTAAAATTATTTTTCTACACCTGTTTTTTGAAATTGCTAGCAACCTCAATAGATTGCTTCAAATGCAAATATGACTCTTTAGTTGGTACTCCACTAATTGTCTAAATTATTTACAATTATTGGAACATCATTGATTTCAACTCAAATATTGTTGTTGTGATCTCAAGAATGACATTACTTGTGTTTGGATCAAATAATCATATTTCTTAATGGTTCTTTCTCAATCATTGGCAAAGTGAATGGTGGCTAGAATGATTGTCATGTTTATTGGTCATTTGAAGTCAACCCCCACTTGTTTAAGATTAAGTTCAATGTTAAATCTTGTTAAGTCTTCCATTGTTCTTAGGGTATGTTTGGATTGATGAAATATGATGGAATAGAGCAGAACAGAATGAAATAAAGTTATGTTCCATTGTTTGGATTGATTAAAAAAGGATGTAATGGAGCGATATCAGATGGAATGCATTCCATCCCATTCCATCACTTTCCATCATTTTTTGTACCCTCCGATTTGGACATAATGATAAAATTACTCTATTCCATCATGACGTACCCAAATAATGGAATGATATATGATCGTACCTGATCAGACTGGATCATCAATGGTCTTCAACGGTTGGGCTTCGAGTGAATAGGGGTGTCCTGCAAGGTACTCCGATGCTAAAGTAAGAATACGAGCAAGGGAGAGCAAGTACCGAGATTAGGTTAGAATGAATGAGTTACCTGACCCTCTAGTGAAATAGGGTATTTATAGTCCCCAGCGCGGGGCCAAGATTTCCCTATTTTAGGCTAGATCGTAGGAAGCCCAAAACAAAGGAAACTTCCAGGAGGCAACGTTGTAGGGCAGAGTCAGCAAATGACTCATGACCTGGGTGAACCGACCGTAGGGTTCGGAGATGAAGTTGACCGAATTTCTCACTATTGGGTGACTAAGTACTCTTCGTGGAGCACGTGGGCTGAAACTCTAACGACAATTGGAGAGTGTGTGCTCAATTGGGCTAGACCCTGAATCGTGCTCGCTTACCATTGGGCCAGCTCGGCCCAGACCAGAGCAATATCTTTATTTCATTCTGCTTCGTTTCATCCCGCTCCGCTCCATTTCACTCCGTTCTTTTTTATGTATTCAAACACAACCTTAAAGTTCTCTCTATCCCAGGTTCAATGTGGAATTTTGACGAAGATTATGACATGTTCATATAACTCACTCTTGCTTGGCACTAAAAAAAAAGTTAGTGACCAAAACAATCAAGTTTTTTATTTATATAATAGTTAAACACAACACTTTGTAATTCCCACAAGGTTGCTGGAAATTTGCTATAATTTATATATGCAAATGAGGAGTGCTAGCAACACTCTCTTTTCAACACTCTCTCCAACACCCACTTTCTTATTGGTTAAAACATGTGTGAGTCATCACTTTGAAAATGAGTTCTACATAAAGTGGTAGGACCCACACATATTTCAATCAATAAGAAGATGAGTGTCAGAGAGATTGTTGAAAAGAGAGTGTTACTAGCATTTCTCGTATGCAAGAGGATATATTCTTAATAGTGCAATCCCCTCTCTTCATGTTGTTGTAAGCCAAAACATATATCAACAAATCTAAAATTGTTCGAATACACCCGAGTTTGACTCAAATGTTGATATTCCCTCTACACCCACCCCACAAGTGAAAATATACTTTTAATTTTTTATACACATACTTATTCATTAATTTCATTTTCAATTATATATTACAAATCTTTTTTTCAATAGAAAAATATAGGTTATCATACGGTTCTAATTTAATCTCAAAATTTGTTTCGGGTGATTTTAAATTTTTACAATGTTATATATTTTTATTAAATTTTTTTATAAAAAATTTCAAATTAAAAAATTGTTTCAATAATTAATTTTAAAATATTATTTTAAATTTTCATCTTTTAGTTATAATTTTTTTAATATCATGTTTTTTCACAAAAATGAAAAGTATAGGAAAGTGTAGAAAAATATCAATTTTTTTTCTTCTTTTGGTAGATTTCTCTTGGAATAAATAGTGTTTTCATAAATGAAGTCTAAGAAAGGTAGTCGTGTAAACGTAAAAACAAAAACGTAATGTTCAGTCTTATTCGTTCACAACTATAACAATCTACCTTGATTAATCCGAACAAGAACCGAACAACCGGCACCGCTTGATTGGTACAAAATAAACAATACAAACAAAAGCAAACTTGTCTTGTCGCCATTTCCATTTCTTTCCCCAATCCTCAATTCTCATATACCCTATTTTCATTTAATTAATTAATTAATTTATCTCTTTCACTTCCTCTTCTTCATTTCTTCAACCATAATTATCATCATTTTTTTTTAATTCATGTTCTTACCCGAGTCATTACCGACTCACTGAGTCACCTCACCTTGCCTCGCCTTATCGAATCGTCTTCCGAAATTCAATTCACCATGTCGACGACAAGGTCTCCGAGCCGCTCCTCCGAAGACATCGTCGATTCGACGCCGTTTCTTCCCAATTCCGGCGCCTCCTCTGACGAAAACAACTCCGGCCGTCGAGTCGTTCGTCGACAGAGGCTTCTCCAAGCGGCGCGGTTCCTCCGGCAAGCGAGCGGGAGGAGAATGATGCGCGAGCCCTCGGTTGTTGTCCGTGAAGCTGCGGCGGAGCAATTGGAGGAACGGCAAAGTGATTGGGCTTATTCCAAACCCGTAGTGATTCTCGACATTGTTTGGAACTTTGCGTTCGTTGTTGTTGCTACAACCGCTTTGTTTCTGAGCAGTAATGAATCGCCGGAAATGCCTCTTAGATTGTGGATTGTTGGTTACGTTCTGCAATGCGTTCTTCATATGGTTTGTGTTTGTTTTGAGTATAGAAGACGGAGAAGGTTTCAACGTTCATCTTCTGCTGTAGCCGTAGCAGGTTCTGATAGGGTTGGTACTAGCAGTGGGAATTTGAGTTCAGCTTCTCCTTCTGTTTCTGGTTCAAGTTATGTTTCGTTGGCGCAATTTGAAGAAGAGGGTACAAGGTGAGTTTCTTCATTTCTTTTTTGAGCTTATTTAATTTAATTCAGAGTTATATTTGGTGAATAATTTATGTAGTACAGACACCTCTGAAAAGGTGTGTCTGTGTCACTGTCGGAAACCAACACTGACACTTGCGATTACGAATAATTTTTTCAATTTTTTCAAATTATTCCCGGTGTCAATGTGTCAGGGTCGACATCCGTGCAAGGTCCGGGCTTCATAGTGAATAATAATATGTTATCTCTCTTTTAATACTTGTGTTGAAGAATGAAGCATATTTTGTGGGGACTGTTTGGTGAACTTTGAAACTCCATGATGCATAGAGAAATTTAATGAGTTTGTTACCATGTTAATTGTATTTATGAATGGTAGTACTAGTACTATATTAAGCCTATGCTTTTAAAACCTCTAGTTAATTTAAGAACTTGATATAGCAGATGTAGCTTTCTCATTAGGTAAGAGAGGGGAGAAAATCATCATGACAGTTCAAACTGTATTGAAGGTTTTTAATTTTATACTCAATATGAGCATTTTTTGTTGAAGGTGAAGAGCTCTAAAGTTTTTCTCATATTGATTTGGGTGGTTGAAAAAGGTGAGAGGGAATTGGGTTTCGTGTAGAAAGATATGACGGAAATTGCTACGGGGTGATTGATTATTTTTCTGTGAAAGGAGTTGTATTTGTTCGGTTTTTCAAAGCACAGGTGCAAGATTGTAAGTACATGAATTAAAAAGTGTCATTTTTTCAACCTTGAAAATGAAAGTAGAAAGGGGGCCTTTTAATTTTAGTAATCATGTTATGTGTTCAATGACATTCCTAGTTAACAATTTCAAATGATTTAGTTATTAGTTTATACTACTATTAATATTTCAAGATAAGAGTAAGAAACCATTAATATTTCTTTGTTTCTTGTCTCCACCATTTTCATTCTCCACTAGATGTTATTGTTTGCGATAGTAACCAACCGTTGCACGTGTTATTTGACAAAGCCTTCATTTTTGTTGTTGTTTATCTTGTCTTCCTTCCCAACTCTATCTCTGCTTGAAGCTCAATCTTCTGCCGAATCTAGTAACTGTTCCGTTCCTTAGAAATTTGATATTCCCATGATCTACAAGCTGAGAATTGATGAGGATTTATGAGTGAACTTATAGATTGTCCCTAACAAAGAATTTATGTTTCTTAATAAATTCTAATGTTTTTCAAAATTAATATTTAAATTAGGTTATGAACTATATTCCAAATGTTTTTAGATTGCGGCACTATGGTGTAGTGGAATTTGAACGAATATTTATTGTTCTCTAATACACTATTTAGTACAAAATATTGTCAAATAGTAGCTATAGCGGCGCTACTACTTTGTTGTGTAGGGGAATTCGAACAAACCACTATTTGCAACAATCTACTATTGACAAAACTGCTATATTCTCACTCATGTCGCCTAAATGGATCTTATTGTAAACACAAGATGGTGCCATGCAAGTGGTTTATTCCTCTGATTTAATAGCCAACATGTATTTTTTTTTTACTTGGTAACGAATCTTTTCTCCAAAGCAATCCTTTTTTTAAGATTGATAACGCGCCATGTCTTAATATATAATATTTTTACCTGGTTTTTTTTAACCATCTATCTTGAATGCGTGAGGTACTTTCTGATTTTGTGCACATAAAACTGTTTGGTAGGGGTGAAGTGCTATTAACATTTATTAACTTCTTTTTATTTATCAGGACCAGAGCAATTATTATTATAAAATGTTTGATATGCGTGCCGTCTATTTCACAAGCTATCAATGTTTTATATTGCTATTTTTCTCGGCAGTGTTGCAAAGCATTTGGAATCAGCCAATACTATGTTTTCATTTATTTGGTGGATTATTGGATTCTACTGGGTATCAGCTGGTGGTCAAACTTTATCCCAAGATTCTCCTCAGCTTTACTGGTTTGTCCTCTTTCACTATCTCATTCAAATTGTTCAAATATGCTTTCGTTACGATTTACTAATCTTTTGGCAAGTCAATTGATATTTACTTATTTTAGTTATGCTTTTGACAAAATATGCATGCTTTGCAGGTTATGTATAATCTTTCTTGGTTTTGATGTTTTCTTTGTCGTTTTCTGTGTTGCGCTGGCCTGTATAATTGGTATCGCTGTTTGCTGCTGTCTTCCATGTATCATTGCACTTCTTTATGCTGTTGCAGACCAGGTGACTTATTCTCTTGTGTTTCAAACTCTAATTGGACTTGCTACATTATGTGTAATTTTGGTTCAGAAGTTGATAGGCACTAATGATATTTGAAGCAACTCTGCAAATTTAACCCTTTCAACATGTGTGATAATAACTGTGACAGATTAATACAAATATCTTTTTATTTGTATAACTTGTGAATGAACTTATTAGACAGGTATTAAGTCTGGATTTATTTGTTTCGCCGTGTTAATATATGGACCGTACATAGGTAACTTGTAATGCTACTGTACTATTTTGCCAATACAGGACATAACTCCTTCTTAACGTATGATGGAAAGGTTAACAGATATTATACACATATTCCTGAAATTAGGATTCTCTCTCTAGGTCCTCTATTTTTCTGCTCATAGGAAAAACTCGAGTCTGTTTATGAACATCTTTTCCTCAGATTTTTCAGATTTTAGGGTGAGGCATATTATAACATTTAAATACTATTTTATTGTGAAATTAGAGAGTTAGGAATTGGGTAGAAACCTAATTATTAGTATTATTTATTATAAGTTGGAGTTTTATTATGAAGGATGCATTCTACAACCAACATACCTAGTGGTACTTTGAGAAGACAAGGAAGGGCCATTCAGTAAATATTCTGAATTCCAATGCAGAATTAGGCATCATACGATCAAATTAAGATTGTGTTTAGGAATTAGGTGACATAAAAGTATTGTCTGGCTCATGTCTGCTGGAACAAGCAAATTGCAGTCATGTTACTGGAGGGAGATTTAGATTGAGTTGGAGACCAAGGTGAAATTTTGAGAAGGTTAATTTCTTGAGACCAATTGTGATTAGGAAAGGGATATGAAGGCTATTCAATCAAAGTGTAATTGGTAATAAAAGGAAACTTTTGACAATGTTCCAATGGATAATTGTTTATGCAAGATAAGATCTGTAACTCAGCTGTCATAAAGAAAAGTGATGTATTTCACATAGAAAAATGGTAAAGCCTTGTCCTAGACTGTTTGGGTATGCTGGAGATTGGAGAAGATGTGTAGATGCGCCAATGGTTGACTAGATAGAGAATTTTCCTATACTTAGAGACATATTAGAACAAATTAAATTATAAGCCATTCAAGCTATTAAGAGGGATTTAGAGCTATATAGTTTATCTCTAAAAAGTTCATCTTTGAACATAATACATGATAGAGAATTATAGCGTTGTCAAACGAGAACAAGCTAAGTTGTCGCGGTTGCATTGTTGGGATTGTTATTGACATATTGAGTGAGGAAGTTAGGTGAGAGTTCATATCTTTCAAATATTTCGAATAGTTGGACAAGCTGTATCATGGTTGTCAAAGTCACAAGTTGACTCATAGGCTCGTTCGAGTTTACGTTTCTAGGAAGGAATCTGAATTGACTCGCTTCCAAAATCATTTTTGAGCAACTCGGTTGAACTTGCTCCAAATCTTGTGCTTATGGCCTAGTGAATATCGCAAAAAACAAAATTAAACCCGACAAAGAGGAGGTGGAGATTGAGAAGTGGAGAGGGCAGCTGAAGTGATAGTGCCAGGAGAGAAAAATGAGAGTTGATAATGTTTGCCAGGAAAGTAGCGCATATTAAATTATTACTGTCTTAAGATTTATTCTAGTTACACTCTATGGACTTTTGGTTAGATTTTTATTTGACGAAAACCCTAATGACAAACCCTAATCTTTGATCATATGATTCAACGTGTTTTTGACTCTTTCCGTGCCTGTTATATTTCACTTTCTTTTTTTAATCTAAATAATAAAAATCCTTGAATCCTGTCTTATGATTTAAAGTATTATAAAAAGTCCAGTTTTTTTGGAGTTTGTCGAATCATGTTTGTTCATCTTTAATGGATGTTTGTGAGAGAAAGGTGATTTAGAGGGAGTAGTGAAAGAAAGGGTAATTGTGAAACTTATATGAACAAGGGCTTTTTTTTTGGTATTTTCATAAAATTCTAAATAGAATTCCGTTTAACTGGATATTTTTGGGGTGTTACTAGAAAAAAAATTTGTCTTAAAGGTATTATATTATATGTATATATACCATTTATAGGACTACACCAAGGGTCAACTCTAAGCCTTTATATCTTTGTTGCTCTAGTTTTGAATGTACTTACGGAACAATTCCAAGAGCCAACATTGAAATGCATGCTTTTTGCGTATAATATAGTCTTACGTGGAGAGTTGGGGGGAAAATTAAATGGGAGGTTGAAGACAAGTCTTAGAGGCGTGGATATTAAGATTAGGTGGCTTGATCATGTAGGGAAAAGACTTGTAAATTTTGTAGTGAGAAGAATAGTCATATGAAGGTTAGTCAAATTACTAGAAGCAGAGGAAGATCTATAAAAATTATATGAGAAACTATTAAGAAAGATCTAGATACTAATAATGACTTGATATAGATATGATATATGGTAAAATATTATGGTGTTTAATCCATGTAGTTAATGCCACTTAGTGAGATAAAACTTGATTGTTGTATTTTTAGTATTATTTGATAAATGCGTAAACAAGTTTAGTGTACTAACCTCCATGGATTTATGTAGAATCTCGAGTTTAACAGCCTTGAGTGTTAACTGATATTCCACCTTTCATTTGTATGTGACCTCATCTCCTGCATTGTCTTCCAATGATAGAGCCATTGACCTAGGTGTCTGTTAATAATTGTTGGCCTAGCATTATGGTGATATCTGAATTTGAGTATGTTTTTGACCAGTCCTAGATGACAATGTTGTGTAGCCTTGCACTATTTAATGGAAGATATATACTGTTATTTATTTGTTGTCCTAGCTTTCATCTCTATCTTTATACCTATTAATTAACTAATTAATTAGTTAATTAATTAATCAATTGATAAAAAAGCAGGAAGGGGCATCAAAGGAAGACATTGAGCAATTGTCAAAATTCAAATTCCGAAAAGTTGAAAGTAATGAGAAGCAAACTGGTAATACCGAAGAACCTGGTGGAGGAGTAATGACTGAATGCCGGGCTGATTCACCTGTTGAACATGTTCTTGCTGAAGAGGATGCGGTATGTTATAAACATTTGTTATTAGTGAGCTTAATCTTTTCTCCCTTTTCCAATAGTCATGTTGCTTTGATTCTCATCATATTCTTTTCACTATATTTCAATGGAAAATCTGCATGTCATGTTTCAAACAGACTCGGTTGCATACTGTTTTTTTTTATTATTTCAGTTTTGACATGTAAAATCCATCTTCACCTTCTCAACACATTCTTACACTGAAAAATGCAATATGTATATTTTGGTTGAATGTGACTTAGCTTCCCTTTTTGGTGGTATATTATTTATAGGAATGTTGCATCTGCCTTTCCCCTTACGATGACGGAGTTGAACTACGAGAACTTCCTTGTGGTCACCATTTTCACTGTGCCTGTGTGGATAAATGGCTGTATATAAACGCCACATGCCCCCTCTGCAAGTATAACATTTTGAAAAGTAGTAGCCTCGGTGAAGAGGGAGTGTAGATGATCTCCGAGAAGTTTATAGATGCATAATAGGCTCAACTTGTCAATACAGTTCAATACAGGCCTATATACAATTGTCCTTGTTGTTGCTGCTTTGTGCTGTAATCATGTAGTGATAGTTAGTTGCTTTGTTTATTGGTAGTTATTGTGGCTTCTAACTGGTTGTGTATATCAGCGCTTGTTCAAGTGCGCTCAGGCGATAATTTTCTTAAGAGCCACAATTCGGTTGTCAATTTCTTATTTTATTTATTATTTTTATTGTTGAGATTATTATTGTTGTGCATGAAATCTATAAATGTCTGGTATGTAAGTCTATGTATAACGGCCTATCATGTCTCAGATATGTTTTTAAAATGTTCAGTACAACATTCTCAATTTTATAACGATGGCTCTTTGTGGTACTCCAAATTAAATAAAAATGTGTAACATTATAAAAATTATTAAAAAAAAATTGAAACAGTGTGAGCCGGTGTACAAAAAAAAGATTACCAGCTTAGTAGATTTGTTACTTGATTTGATTCATTCACTCAATTTACCACCTGTTTGTGTTGTGGCAGTAACACCGTGAAAAGGAAACACTTTTCTCTGTTAAAATTTTAATGTCTTGTTTGGAGGATAATGGAGGGGAGTGATGTGAAAAAAAGAGAAGAATTGAGTAAAAACAAATGAAAGATTTAGATGGAGAGGATTTTAGACCGAGAAAATATTTGAGAGTCCCTAAATCTTTAATGCTAAATTTAGCATCTAACAAAGATTTGGTGCGTGTGATTTCTTCAAGATCAGATCATCAACATACACTAGGATTACAGTGAAGCCTTGAGTTGATTGTTTAGTGAAAAGAGAATAGTCTGCCTTGGACTGTAAGTAACCAGATTCTATAAGAGTATCAGACAGTTTGGTGTTCCACTGTCGACTAGCTTGTTTTAAGCCATAAAGGGAACGTTGTAACTTGCATACAAGGTTAGGTTGAGGTAAGTCCATGCCTGGAGGAGCCTTCATGTATACCTCTTCATGAAGATCTCCATGAAGAAAGATTGTGTTGACATCAAGCTGAAATAATGGCCAAATGTTAGTTGCTGCAATAGTTAGAAGGACACGTATGGTAGTCATCTTCACCTCAGGGCTGAAAGTATCTGTGTAGTCTAGGCCTTCAACAGTGTCATTTGCATGTAATTTCACTTTAAACACCCATCTACAACCGATAGCTTTCTTCATTGGAGGCAAACGCACAAGCTCCCATGTCTTGGTTTTAGTCAAAGCAGACAACTCAGCCTTAATAGCTTTTTGCCAATTCACATCATAAATAGCAGTCTCATAGGATTGAGGTTCATGAATAGAAGAAATGTTTAAAAGGAAATGTTTATGAGTAGATGACAAGAAATCATAATTGAGGACAATAGAAATAGGGTACTTACAAGTAGAAGAAGATGATGGACCAACTAAATTAAGATTGGTGGATGTATCTGATAGTATATTACAATGGTAATCCTTAAGGTAAGAAGGTGGTTGTGCATGTCTGGTGGATTTTCTAACAGGATTAAGGTTAGGAAAGTTTGGGGTGGAATCAGGTAAGGTTGAGTTGGAATCAGGTGAGGGTGAGCTGATAGGAGAGGATGATTGAGTAACTTCAAGAAAAAGGTGAATGGGCAGCAGATGGAGCAGACTGAGGAGAAGGATTAGATGGATGATGAGGAAGGTTGTTTGGGTTGTTCATGAATTGATGATCAAACAAGTCATCAAGTGAGGTAGTTTGAGTTTGAGATGTGTGAGAAGTGGAAAGAGAGACTGCTTTGTATGGAAATATATTCTCAAAGAATATAACATCCCTAGAGAGAAACAATTCTTTACACCGAAGATCAAACAAGAGATGTCCCTTCACTCCAATTTTGTAACCTAAATAAAGACACTTTCTAGACCTAGAATCCAACTTTCTCCTATTGGCTTGCAAAGTGGTGGCATAACACAATGAGCCGAAGACTTTGAGATGAGACATATCAGGTAGAGATTGGTGAAGGACCAGATAAGGTGACTTATGCCCTAAGAAAAGTGTTGGTAATCTATTAGTAATGTGGACAGAGTAACTGACAGCATGTGCCCAAAAAGTATGTGGTAGATTGGCTTGGAACAAAAGGGCTCTAGCAGTACCAAGTATATGTTGGTGTTTCCTCTCAACAATTCCATTTGGTTGAGGGGTACCAACACAAGAGGTTTGATGTGTGATGCCACATTGCTGATAAAAAGTATGGAGTTTAAATTCATGGCCATTGTCAGACCTAATAGACTTAACTAGGTAGTTGAATTGAATTTTAACCATGGCTACAAAAGATTGAACTATTGAAGTAGTTTCAGATTTTAGCCTTATAAGGAAGAGCCATGTGAACCTACTTTTATCATCCACAACAGTGAGAAAATATCTAAAATCCATCATGGAGGGAGTGGCCAAAGGCCCCCATATGTCCATGTGAAGTAAGTCAAAAACAAATTGAGACACATGATTACTGATAGAGAAGGGTAGTCTCTTTTGTTTGGCATAAAAGCATACATCACAAGGTAAATCAGATTTGGCAGTTTTGATAAAAGGGAAACTTTTATTGAGTTCAATAAGCTTGGCATGTGAAGTATGTCCAAGTCTAAGATGCCATAGGCTACAATTGGAAGAATCATTAACATGTCTAAGAATCGTTGAATTAACAAAGTGTCTAGGTGGATTGGGAAACAAGGAAACTAAGGGAGTCTTGAGAAGATACAGTCCACCATGCAATTTAGCTGTGTCAGTCATCTTCTTGGAAGATAAGTCCTGTATAACACAATCAACATCAGTAAATTGGAATTGACAATTAAGGCTTTTGGTTAACTTGGGGACATAAATTAGATTGAAAGAAAAATTGGGCATATATAAGACATCTGTAAGATAGAATGACTCAGTAAATTTAATTGTGCCTGCAAGATTGGTTGTGACAAGACTGCCATTAGGTAGTTTGATGGTAATAGGTTTAACTTGTTTGAGGCAGTGGAAGTAACTTTGAGTGAAACAAACATGGTCAGTGGCACCCGTGTTTAGGATAAAGGTTTCGGGATGAAAAGAGTTGGGAAGAGTGCAAATGATACCTGAACTAGAAGGGTTTTGAGATGTGAGATGGTTAATACTATGAGACTGTAACTGTGAAGCATCTTGGAGTAAAGCTAACAAGGCTTCGTGCTGCTCTGGAGTAAAAGCCAATCCCGAAGATACATGTGCATTAGCTTCAGACTCATCTCTTGGTAGCACCTTTAACTTGTCTTGAGATGTAGTATAATTGTTGACTGTACCATCTAACTTCCAATTAGGAGGGTAACCATGCTTTTTGAAACAAGTGTCAATGGTATGATTTGTCATTCCACAATGTGTGCATACTCGACTGCTTCTGCCTCTACCACTAACAGATCTGCCACCTTTAGAACCACCTCTGGAGCCACCTCTGCCACCAATAGATCTGCCACCAACATGATTTCCTCTTGATTGAGAATCTCGATTGAGATTAGGAGTGGATAACACTTTTGATTCATCAAGTGGAATGTGAGTTTGTCTTTCTTGTTGAACAAGCAAAGAGTAGACTTTGCATATGTTTGGTAAAGGATCCATTAGCATAATCTAAGACCTAATTGCAGCATATTGTTCATTCAATCCCTTTAAAAAACGTATAACTTGATCACTATCTCTGTATGTACGAATCTTAATGATGGCACAACAAGTAGGAGCACAATCACGAGTAAGGATAGGTCGAAAATTGTCTAATTCTTGCCATAAAATTTTCAGCTTTGTGTAGTAAGAAGAAATAGAGGAATCACCTTGCCTCAAAGTACAGATTTCTTCTCGTAGATCAGAAATACAAAATACATCTCCTTGGTAGAATCGTTCCTTCAACTCATTCCACATGTCAGCTGCATTATACATCCAAAGAATGCTTTGAGCAATCTCTTGTTCAACCGAATTCTTGATCCATGACATGATCATAGTGTTGCACCTATCCCAAGCAATTGAATTGAAGTCAAGATCTGCTGGGCAAGGTAAAACACCATTGATGAAATGAAGTTTGTTCTTGGACCGGAGCACCATAGTCATCGAACGAGACCAAGAATGGTAGTTGTTGCTCGAAAGAAGATGAGTGACAAGAATTAACGCAGAATTCTCGTTGGGATGCATGAAATATGGATTGAGAGTATCCGTTTGATACCCTTTCTGGTGATTGCGAATAACAGATTCACCATGAACGCTCCCCTTAGAATTTGCGGACATGATGAAAAGAGAAACAAGCTAAAGAATGAAGCAAAGAGAAGAAAAAGATATGGAGATTGAGAACTTGCGAGGTGCAGCGGAAAAAAAAAGGATCACAGGTCGATGATACCATGTGAACATACAAGTTCAAGTATGCAGAAACCTAAGTCTGCCATTGATGAATGCAAAGAAAGCTTGAACTGTATGCTGTAGGAAGAAGAAGAAGAATGGTGCAAGTTGTTATTATCAATCTCAGAATTTAAGTTGGTTACAACAAGTATTATATAGTTAGATAAAGTGATTGAAAAACCAACTAACCAACTAACATACAATCTAACCAACTTAACTAACTATAGAAAGTTAGTTATGGAACTTATTACACGTGGGTTTTCTCTTTTTCATTGGCTTTATCATTTACACCAACAGCCCCAAGCTTCGTTCAGTGCACCAAACATAAATGAGCTCCTCTTGAAATTTTGCAATATGATACTACAATAGGGAGTGAGCTCTTTCACATTTAAGAAAACCAGATGAAAATAATACCTGTCATCTGAGATAACAACACGTCTATATGTGTTCCAATGCAACCACTCCGAAGTTAATCCAAGAGATGCTCTCGTCAACGATGGTCGCAATCATCGAGAGCTCAAGAGTTGCCAAGAAGGCACCTTCCTCCTCATTATGACAATGGTTCACTTCCATATGACTCTGTTGCCGAATATACCAATGGTACACCACTTGATATAGATCATCATTCAAAGATACCTTCTTCCCATCGTCCACGAAGGATGCATAAGCATAACTCCATTGAAAAACATGTTGCCCACCGTTGACAGAACCTGTTCATAAAGAGAATCATTGAGTATCACATCAATAAGTCTTTGGAGAAGCCTCAAAAGCTAAAAAGTCATGATGGTATCTAAGACATAGAAGAAGTGAAGTGCATGCTTTTAGTTCTCATCTTTAAGGGAGAAACCATGATATGGTTCAGTGTCCTGATAGACAACTTCATAAGTTCTAAGAGAATACTATGTGATGAGTTCATATCCCATTTCACAACATGAAAATTCCAATCAAAGACAATGGTAACTCTCAACGCCATTATGCACGGGAAGAAAGAGACATTGTAAGAATATATAATGATTCACCAAGGAAGTTATGGAAGTTAGAGGATCTAATGACAAACTAAAATGTTGGATCTTTGAGAAGGGCTTGAGGTTGAATCACATGTTCAGAAAGAAATTGGGTTTGGAGGAACCATAAAGCATAAGCGAGCTACTTGCTCCAGCTCAACCATATATCACATATGAAGATAAAGTTACTCTATGAATACATAGAGAAGAAAAAGTCATATGGGAAACATAGTTGTTCGATAAAAAAATTTCCTTTAATTTGAGAGGTACTTTTGCATCACATAAAACACCTAAGGTCCTCTTCCATTTCAACCATCCTAATTAAATTCGATGTTTTACGTCTTCTTATATTTCTATTTTGTTTTGCTTTATGGACCTAGTATATTTGAATTGCGTAACTTTGTGGAATCTTATGCTCTATAACTTTCACCTCTAAGTTAGATATGTTTTACCTTTTGCTAAAAGTAAGTTCCATGTATTCTTCCTTGTTTCTTCTCATGCGGAATCCATAAATTTATAAGGCTCATCTATAACCTCTCATTTATTTTGTCCATCGACTTTATAAATATCATTATATCATCTACAAGAAATATGTATCTCAGATCTAGTTCTTGAATGTATTCTGTAAGTACATCTAAAACTAAAGTAAAAAAATATGAGTTTAGGGTTGAACATAGATTCAATCTTATTATCACAAGAAAATTGTATATGTCTCTACCCTGAATATATACTCACACTAGTTGTTGTGACAGCCTCATACATATTCTAGATAATTTGAATTTAGGAAATCCTAACTTTTTTTTCTTTTTTTTTTAATAGTAATTTTCATATAATCCCTATAGGAACTCTATCACAAGCTACTTCAAATCAATGAAAACTAATTGTAAGTCTTTTTATCCACCCAATAATGTTCTATGACACGTATGAGTAACTAGATCACTTTCATGATCAACTTCTCAAGAGTTAAACCAATTTGATTATCAATAAATTGAGCTTATTTTCTTAGCCTATGTTCAATCACTATTTAACCATATAATTTGCACAATTTTATATAATTCTTTTATTCATATAAATAAAATTTAAAGTGTTTTTTCTCTATTCATCTAACAATTTCTTTGACCTTATAATTTTGTTCAAAATTTTGGTGAGCCACTCATTTCCCTCTATCTTCAAGACTTTTCCATGTTGCAATAAATATGCTGTCTGATCCAACAAAATGCTTATTACTGAACATTTTCAATGTTTTTACCTCATATTCTTGAACATGACGATAATAGTTATAGTTTCAATTTCCCGATCTCATGTCCTTCATTAAATAAATCATGTAAATACTTCTCCCACCTATGTGTTATATCCTTATACTAATTTTTTTTTTTTGCTTTCTTCATATTTAACACACTTCACTTGATCAAAGTATCTTATAATTTTACATCTCTTTCTTGGTATATTTCTTAATTTTCTTATAATTTCCCTAAGTGTCACCATTTTTACACCTAGATCAGTATTCAAAACATTCCTTTTTTATTCTAACTTTACCCTAAACATTTTTGTTTAACCACTAAGATTCTTTATCCTAGGTCCAAGACCTTCTGACTATCCCAATATCTCTTTTGATACTTCTCTAATTCTCTATGTCATTTTATTCTATAAATCATTTTCATTTCTTTGTGGTTTCCTGAAGCCTTTTCATTTCTTTGTGGTTTCCTGAAGCCTCCCTGAAAAATAATATGCTGAAATATCCTTTGTTTTTCACCCTTCAAATGTCACCACTTGATCCATTGAGGCACTTTGTAGCCTTTTCTCTTTTCTCTTCTATTAACCCTAATATCCATAATCAATACTCTATGTTGGATAGTCAAATTATCTTCAGGTATGAATTTACAGACTAAGAAAATATCTTATTTGATTTCCTAATAAAAAGATGTGCGAGTATGTGTGTGTGTGTGATAATTTTTACATAAAAATAAATTTTCTTATAAGTTTTTATTCCTCCATAAATATTAGTTATAGTGTGGGGGATGGGAGGGGATAGAAATAATATAAATCATTCGACAAGAGCCTATGACATTGACCTACTAAAAATCTGACTTTACCTGACTTGTTTATTAATAATGATAGGCTAAGGTTTTAAATAAATCCTATTTATTTTAAGGGTTAAATAAGTTTTTAGTCTCTATAAATATACCATATTTCGATTTTAGTCCCTCTAAATGTTTCCTTTAAAAAACATTCATTTTAAAATTTTTGTCCATATATTTGACCCCTCCCGTTAGTTTCCACTAACAGAGGCTTACGCGGCACTGTATATGTGAAAAATTTTAATTGAATTGGCAACGTGGTATTTAGTGAGTTTGAAGGTCAAAAATTGAGATTCGCTTTAAGCAACTAAACACCATATTCTACATTGCCCTAGAAATAATTGTGGAGTTGAGATACACACAGAGGTAAAACCAATTACACGAGAGACCACCTTTATGGATAAGGTTAGAGAGAAACATAAGGGGACTATTTGTTATCAAAAGGTTGAGAATTCTAATGAATTTGAAGGTGAATTTAGTGATAAATCTGTGAAGGATGCACTACTATAAAAAGTTCTTTTATCCTTGGATGTGAAATGTGTTTTACCTCGGCTATAGAAGCGAGGTAACGAAGGACGTCATAAAAAGTAACGACTTAACACCTCAGATTTTAAAACACCAAGGGGTAAAATTATTTGCTCATGGGTTCGAACCCCATCATCTGCACTTTTATTATTTACAATACTATCGCCTCATATATCTCGGTTTATCAATAAAACTGAGAGGTAAGCCCGTTTTTTTTAATTAAAACTCGTTACATTGTTTACACAAAAAATTAATAAAATAACTTGTAGGGTTAAATATGTTTTTGGTCCCTATAAAATTATAAAATTTTATTTTTTGTCTCTATTAAAAAATGACATGTTTTGGTCCCTACAAAATTATTATGCACGTAGTCTTAGTCCCTACTGTTAAATTGATGTGTATTTTTGAATGATTATTTTACTGACATGTTTAGAACATTATAAAAAAGAGCTCCTCTAAAAAAAAGTAACTCAAAATTTGATTTCTAAGTCGAGATTTGCATTACTTTTATCATTATCTTTTGAAATTTAAAAAATTCATATTTAATTCTTCTCATTTTAAAACTGCATGCATAAAAATTTTATAAGGACTAAAATATGTCATTTTTTAATAGGGAATAAAAATGAAATTTGAGATATTTATAGGGACCAAAAACATACTTAACCCTAACTTGTTTACAAACAACATTGTTTACCTAGAATATTACATTGTTTACCCAAAAAATATTAATTTCCCCAAGATATAAACTTTAGATCTTCAAATCATATAATTTTGGGGAAGATCAAATGATGGGTGCATAATATTATCTATGTTGCATTTGTTTTTATATGAACAAGTTTAGATAAATAAATGATTTTCTGTTCAAATAAATATTTAAGAACACAAACCTTAAACCCAAATAATTTTTTTCTCTTACAATCCATCAGAGAAAACTCTTCATGGCAAACACTCTTACAAACTTTAAAGTGGAGGATAGTTTCAAACGCTTCATGATGTTTCATTATCAATTTTTGATATTCATAATGCTTTTATAATGGAAGTTATTTATGTTTCACGCGGATCACTAATGATAGTGTCTTGAGAGTTTATAATTATAAAATGGACGACGAGGATTTAATTAAGGACGGTGATAAATATCCTCAATTTCAACGCTAAATTATCCCATCGGTTTTTAGGAAAACTCAGGTGCAAAATCTTCTTTTTTTGTTGTTTTAATGTTACATTGTTTATATTGAATATTAAAACACAATATTAATTGCAACAAACCCAACTTCTTAGCCGTGAGAAGTTGTTTATTCCAAACATTGGAAAATGTTATATGAATTGAATGTATCCAACTTCTAAAGAAGATATCTGTTCAAACTATTGGAAAATGTTTTTCTACTCTTGCAATCCATCATAAAGTTCTTTTTCAAGCTTCTTAAAGAAAATGATAAGCATTTGTCCTAAAGAATGATGCGTACTAGTTAGGATTAGGGTAAAATCTATTTAAGGAGTGTTTTATAGTTAAATATGATTATCTTATCCCTCAGTTATTATCAAAACCGATGGGTTAGATCATTTAATTTGCAAATAAAAAATATAATAAAAAGAGAGGTTTCAATTTGTTTTTGCCATCGGTTATGCAAAATATGAGGTAATATATATTTTTTTTAAATAATTAAAATGTGGCACACATGCATTGAAATCATATCATTAGAATAACAATGATCATCTATATTTAAGTCATAACGTTTTTTTTTTTTTTGGATTTTCAAGGAGGCTTTTGAGCTATTTAAATGTCTCATTTCCAACTATTTGTATTTTCAAATATTGTTTCAAAGTCTTTTTCGTATTTTCAAAATCTCATTTCAAACTTTATGTCTCTTGTTTCCTTGTTTCAAAGTCTTTTTTTAATTCAAAAATAGATGCAATTTTTGTTTGTTTGTTATAAATGAAAAGTTTATTAATTTCAATGGTTTTGATCATTTTGAACTAAGGAAAGTTGTTAATAAACAAAGGTTTAATGTTTACTTTCAAATTCTACATGACCCCATATATACTAATCTCGTTAAAGAGTTCAGGATAAATGCCTCTGTTATGTCACCTCGTCATGATGAAGTCATCCAATCCTATGTCAATGGCTCTCATTTCTCCATTACTCCATCACTGATTGCTAGGGAAATCAACTATTAAGAGACATGTAATTGTGTTGAACATTATCAATTCAATAATGTCTACTCAACCCAACTTCACTAAATTTATGCCAACCATGATAAGCCCACCAGCCTTGCTTCTCTATGGTCTATTGTAAAATTTTGGTTTAAACTTCTAGTGGAAAACTCCGTCCAAGAGAGAAACAACTATAAACACTTACTTGGTAGGACAAGCATCTCTTTTAATTCCTCACCTACAACGTCAGAGTTAATCTCCCTCTTAACATTTCGACGATTTAGAAGCTATATCTTTGACCTGATGCTTGTGGGGATTTGACTAAGACTTCTTTCCTTGAGTCTTATCGAACTTGCCTTTGAATTTGTTGGAACCACCATTCTTTTTCCATGACTGAGCCTGCGGATCTTGTATCGAGTCTTGAGCTATTTTCCTTTCGACAATCCTAATATCATGTGCTTCCAATGAACTAACCAAATCTTCCAATTTTAGAGTTTCAAGCTAATTGGATTCTTGAATAGATACGATAAAGTGATTGTTAGGTGCCAAAATGTGTTTATATTTAGTTTAATTAATGGCACCTTTCGACCGTTTTTATCGGATATTCGTACAATTCCCTGAAGTTTTAGATAATTATTTATAGTTTATAATATTAAGCTTTCATTTTATGTTAATACTGTGTTTTAGTTATGATTTTGTAGGTTTTAGCCAATTTTGGGGAAGTTTGGAGCTTGTTTTGAGCTTGACAAGAGAGTGCCTGGCAGAAGTTAGCGCGCGTCGCGCCCTGGGCAAGATATTTTGGAGCTTCAAAGCAGAGAGTTGCGCGCGTCACGCGCATGGGCGGTTTAAATTTCTTAAGTGTATTGGCGCGAAGCGCGCTGGAGGGCGCGACGCGCCCTGGACAGAAAATGGTTTTACTATATAAAGAGTAATTCTGATTTTTGGAAGGAGGACATTTTATTCTTAAGAGCTCATAAACCCTAATCACTGTAGCAAACTAATAGTTGAAGATTGGAAGCTTTGATCGTCGATTAATCGCCTTTGATGCTTGTTGATCTTCATCCTTTACTTCTTGAGCAAGCTACGATTCTCATGGATAGCTAAATCTCTTTTGTATCAAGATAAGATGTAATCTTCCTAGCTTTTTGTATGTGTTCTTGTGAATATATTATGTATGAACAAGTGATGATCAATATAGATGGTTTAGTTTGTTTATTAAAGCTTTTTCTTTGGTATAAGTGTTTGAGACATCAATATTTGTATCTAGATCTAACTTTATCATCTATCAAACTATAAATTGCAGACATGGATTTAGCATTTGATGTTTACTTAGTATCGGTTTTAAAACGTTATTTGTATTGTTTAAAGGATGGAGAAATCGTCGGTTAAACAATACGGTAAATCTAACTATATCATTGCGGACACGGATGATATAGGCGTCGATACGTAATTATGTTGATCGTTACCATGTTCATATACGTATATTTATAAGGAGACATACAAATTTAGGTCGATGAAATCGAATCTTGATACATTTTCTTTAACTTAGAACTTTCATTAATTTACTCTTTGCTACTAAAAGAATTGAATGATCTTTTGCAAACCTAAAACTAAAGTAACATTAACTCAAGACAAAATAGGCTATAGAACGGCGGTGATATCGCAATAATCCCTGTGGATACGATAATAACGAAAAGTACACCACAATACTCTTTCAACAAAATGGCGCCGTTGCCGGGGATTGTTGTTTAGATATTGCAAGCATTGCAATAGTTTGTTTTGTATTGAGTCTTATAATTAATATCTTGTTTCTAAATTTATTTTCCTTGTGTTTGTTAATTTGCTTGGTTAGTTTTTCAGATTACAGTTTATGCGAGGACGTATACCTGCAGATCAACTCCTTTTTGATCCTGAGATTGAGAGGACTGCTCGTAGAGAGAATAGCAAAACTCGTAGGAGGAGACAACTAGCTAGGGAAAGAAGACAACAACAAGAGGCATCTTCTTCTTCAACTCCGGTTGAAAACTTAGTTGAGGGAGAAATGGCAGGAGAGATCCCTAATGTTCCAGCTCGAGGGCCTTGTGTTAATAGCCCTCGACTCAATGCACAATTTGCTCGTGATCAAGCCAATGGAAGAAACTCCGAGATGAAGACGGGGTTACTTCAATTATTATACCAAAATCCGTTCACAGGGGCAGATCACGAGGATCCATTTACTCATCTAACAAAGTTCTACGAGATCGCCGGAACAATTGGTGCTCCGGAAGACCAAGAAGAACAGGTGTTCAGGAGACTTTTTCCTCATTCCTTAATTGGAAAAGCTAAGGAATGGTACCTTGATCAACCAAATAATGTCATGACAAATTGGAACGAGTTAGAAAAGAAGTTCTTGGATCGGTTCTTTCCTCACAATAGGTTCATGGAAGCGAAAACTTCTATTGCAGTGTTCTCTCAAGGTTCGAATGAATCTCTCAATGAAGCATGGGAGAGGTTCAAGTCCATGGTTAGAAAGTGCAAAGGTCATGGGTTTGATGAATTGTCTCAAATCCATATCTTTAGGAATGGACTCCAACCTCAACCAAAAACTCTTTTAGATGCTACCGCGGGTGGTTCGTTGATGTCAAAAACAGCTGCTGAAGCAATTGCTATCATTGATAGGATGGCTTTGAATGATCATCAAGGGCAACACAACCGTAGTGCATCGCAAAGAAAACCGGGAGTTCTTGAATTGAATACTAGTGATGCAATACTTGCTCAAAACAAGTTGTTGACACAACAAGTAGAATTGCTCACTCAACAAATGTCAAAACTCCCTCAACAAATCAAAGAGATAAATGGGAGCCCTTCTAAAAATCAACATGTGATGTGTTGTGAATTGTGTAGGGGTGACCATCAAACAGGTTTTTGTCCTCCACCGGGTGAAGAGGTGAATTATGTGTCTAATCCTAATCAAGGATATGGTGGGAGACAACAACAACAACCTTACAACAATAACCAAGGTTACCAACAAAGAGGTAATCAAGGTTATCAACAAGGATGGAGGCCGGAAGCGGGCCCATCGAATCGTCAAAATCCTTATCAAGGCGGTTACAATCAACAACCTCAACAAACAAAGCTTTCAATCGAGGACACTCTTAGCCAATTCATGCAATTGCAAATTGCAAGCCAAAAGAGTACGGATGCCGCAATAAAGAACCTTGAAACTCAAGTCGGGCAATTGTCAAAGCAACTTGCCGATCAAAACAAAGGTCCTTTTCCGGCTACTACACAAGAAAATCCTCGTGAGCATTGTAAGTCAATTCTAACTCGTAGCGGTAGAAATATTGATATGGGTGTAGGAGAGATAGTTGAGGAGGAAATTGTTGAGAGTGAAAAAGATAGGGTGATTGAAGTAGAAAAAAATGTTGAGGGTGATTTAGTTGAAAATGAGAAAGAAAAAGAATTAGTGGAAAAAGAAACTCTTGAGAAGGTTGTAGAAAAAGAGAGAAAAAAATTGAGTGTGAGTGAGAAGGGAAAGAAGAAGGTGGATGATTATATACAAGTGAAGAAATTACCTTACCCTCCCGGTCCGTCAAAGAAAGAAGATGCAAAGCACTATGCTCGGTTCTTGGATATTTTTAGCAAGCTGCAAATTAATGTTCCTTTTTCCGAGGCATTAGAGCAAATGCCGATGTATGCAAAATTCATCAAAGACATCATCACTAAGAAGAGAAGATTCTTGGATCCGGAGGTAGTAACGGTGAGCTCTTGTTGTAATGCGTTAATTCAACGCACTACTCCGATAAAATCAAATGATCCTGGGCGGGTAACCTTACCGGTGTCTATTGGAAATGTTCACATAGGCAAAGGTTTGGTAGATACCGGTTCTAGCATTAATTTGATCCCATTGTCTATGGTGAGAAGATTAGGAATCAACGATTTGAAGCCGACAAGAATGACGTTATCATTAGCGGATAAATCCACAACTCATCCTCATGGAGTTGCGGAAGACTTGCTTGTCAAGGTTGACAAATTTTGGTATCCTGTTGATTTTATTGTCATAGACATGGAAGAAGATCCTGAGATTCCATTGATCTTAGGAAGGCCTTTTATGAAGACGACCCGAATGATGATAGATATTGATGATGGCTTAATGAAATTAAGGTACCAAGATGAAGAATTATGTCTTGATCTCTTTGAAGCCATCAAGCATCCTAGTGATGAGGATGATTGTTTTAGAATCGATGCTACCGAAAGGGCTATTATGAAAGTGGAGAATCAAATGCACTTGTCGAATCCTCTTGAGAAGACTTTAATGGAAGCTCTCGAAGTTCTCACCAAAGATCAAGAGAAGGAAATTGAAGATTGCTTGAGAAATTTAGAGGCTTGTGAGGAGATGAATCCATTTGAAACTCAAATTGAAGAGTTGAAGGATGAACCTAAAGTTGAAGAGCAAAAGGTGGAGTTGAATGTGTTACCATCTCACTTGAAATACGTGTTTCTCGGTGACAATTCTACTAAGCCGGTTATCATTAATAGTGGTTTGTCTAACAAGGAAGAGCATCGATTGAAGGAAGTGTTGACAAAGAATCAAGAAGCAATAGGATGGGTTTTATCCGACTTGAAGGGTATTAGTCCGGCCTATTGTATGCATAAGATTATGTTAGATGATGATTTTCGGCCCGTGGCACAACCTCAAAGGCGATTGAATCCAACCATGAAAGAAGTTGTTAGAAAAGAGGTTGTGAAGTTATTAGAGGCGGGGATGATTTATCCCATCTCCGATAGCGAATGGGTGAGCCCGGTGCATGTGGTTCCTAAGAAGGGTGGATTGACAGTTGTGAGAAATGAGAAGAACGAGTTGATTCCTTCGAGAGCGGTGACCGGGTGGCGTATGTGTATTGATTATAGGAGGTTGAACCAAGCAACAAGAAAAGATCACTTTCCATTACCTTTTATGGATCAAATGTTAGAGAGGTTAGCCGGAAGAAATTTCTATTGTTTCTTGGATGGTTATTCGGGATACAATCAAATATCAGTGAATCCGGCGGACCACGAGAAAACTGCTTTTACATGTCCTTTTGGCGTTTTCGCATACCGAAGAATGCCATTTGGACTATGTAATGCTCCTGCAACTTTTCAAAGGTGCATGCAAGCTATCTTCTCAGATTTGATCGAGAAAAGCATTGAGGTGTTCATGGATGATTTTTCTGTGTACGGGTCGTCATTTGACTTGTGCTTAAAGAACCTTGATGTGGTAATGGAGAGATGCATTGAAACAAATTTGGTTCTCAACTGGGAGAAGTGCACTTTCATGGTAACGGATGGGATTGTTCTTGGCCACAAGGTTTCTTCAAAGGGGCTTGAGGTCGATCCGGCAAAAATTGAAGTTATTGAAAAGCTTCCCCCTCCGGTGAATGTGAAAGGCATAAGGAGCTTCTTGGGACATGCTGGGTTCTATAGAAGATTCATCAAGGATTTCTCCAAGGTCGCAAAGCCTTTGAGTAATTTTCTCAACAAAGGTATGGAATTTAATTTTGATGAATCATGTCTAAAAGCTTTCCTAGAACTTAAAGCAAATTTGACCACCACACCCATAATTGTCGCTCCTAATTGGTCGCTTGAGTTTGAACTCATGTGCGATGCGAGTGACTATGCGGTTGGTGCGGTCTTAGGCCAAAGGAAGAACAAACAATTCCATGCTATACATTATGCGAGCAAAGTTTTAAATGAGGCACAGATTAACTATGCCACTACCGAAAAAGAATTGCTCGCAATTGTATTTACATTGGAAAAGTTTCGCTCTTACCTCATTGGTTCTAAAGTGGTGTGTTACACTGATCATGCCGCAATCAAATATCTTCTCACCAAGCCTGATTCAAAAAGAGGCTTATTCGGTGGATTCTTTTGCTTCAAGAATTTGATCTTGAAGTGAAAGATAAGAAAGGTACAGAAAATTTGATTGCTGATCATTTGTCTCGGTTAGTGAATACCGAGGTGACCAACAATGAAAAAGAAGTGAGGGAAGAATTCCCCGATGAAAAACTGTACATGGTACAAGAAGTTAGACCCTGGTTCGCAGATATGGCTAATCACAAAGCATCTGGCTGGATACCGGAGGATCTAACTTGGAATCAAAGAAAAAAGTTTTTAAACGATGCTAATTTTTATGTTTGGGATGATCCTCACTTGTTTAAGTTGAGTAGTGACAATCTTTTGAGAAGATGTGTCGCGGATGCGGAGGCAAAAAGCATTTTGTGGCATTGCCACAATTCGCCTTATGGTGGTCATTTTAATGGTTTGCGTACGGCCACAAAAGTCCTTCAATCGGGATTTTGGTGGCCTACTTTGTTCAAAGATGCTTACCACCATGTTGCCTCATGCGACAGTTGTCAACGAACTGGTGGAATAGGGAAAAGAGAGGAAATGCCCCTCCAAAGTATTGTAGAAGTAGAAGTATTTGATTGTAGGGGCATTGATTTTGTTGGACCATTCCCTTCCTCAATGTCAAATGAATACATCTTGGTAGCTGTGGATTACGTGTCTAAGTGGGTGGAAGCGATTGCTTCACCCAAAGCGGATGGTAAGACCGTGATAAAGTTTTTGAAGAAAAATATATTTTCGCGGTTTGGCTCGCCAAGAGTGATAATTAGTGATGGTGGATCTCATTTCTGTAATGCTCCGCTTGAAAAAGTGTTGGAGCAATATGGAGTAAAGCACAAGGTAGCTACTCCATATCATCCACAAACTAATGGGCAAGTTGAGAGGACCAATAGAGAGATTAAGAGAATTCTTGAGAAAACTGTGTCTAGCTCTAGGAAGGATTGGTCAATGAAGTTAGATGAAACCTTGTGGGCGTATCGGACCGCTTTCAAAGCACCGATCGGTCTTACACCATTCCAAATGGTGTATGGTAAAAGTTGCCACCTTCCCGTAGAACTAGAACATAAGGCATATTGGGCCTTGAAGCTTTTGAATTTTGACCACAAGTTGTGTGGAGAGAGAAGAAAAATCCAATTAAATGAGTTGGAAGAGATGAGATTGCATGCCTATAAGTCTAATTCAATTTACAAAGAAAAAACCAAATTCTATCATGATAGTAAGGTTAGAATGAAGGACTTTAAGGTAGGGCAATTAGTTTTACTCTTCAATTCCCGGTTAAGACTTTTTCCGGGAAAGTTGAAATCTAAATGGTCCGGACCGTTTTTGGTCAAAGAAGTGAGAAGCCAAGGGGCTATTGTGATAGAGGACCAAAAATCAAACCAAGAGTGGGTAGTAAATGGTCAGAGGTTGAAGGTTTATCGAGGAAGCGATTTTAATCGTGAAACTTGCGTTTTATCGTTTGGCGATCCTTGATTGCCTTTGACCGTCGAGCTGACCGACGTTAAACAAAGCGCTCTTGGGAGGCACCCCAAGTTGTATATATTCACTTGTATTTGTGTTCTTTGTGCAGGTGGGATTTTTGAGTTGTCGTCGAGCCAGAAACGATCTACCGGTATTTTTGGGCGTGCTGAAACAATGCAGTTTTTCTGCTGTTTCTGGTGTAGCGCGCACCGCACCCATATGCGCGCGTCGTGCACTGGGTGAATTCAAGAACCCCTTCCTGGCATAGATGAGGGCGCGTCGCGCCAATTCTGCGCGCGTCGCGCGCTGTGTATAATTTTGAAAAAAAAAAATTTTTGATTTGGGCCCACCCAAAGCTGGGCCCGACCCGGTTTCGTTGGCAGAAGAGTTAGTAGGGTTTTTGGAGGTCTTTGCCTCCATTCAAACCCTTTTTCCTCTTTGTGTGAAGAAAGTTCAAACAAAACACCACCTTGTTCTTGCATTATACTGCATTCCCTCACTATTTTCGTTGCTTTATTGTCATCATCATCAAAGGTATGTTCTCTCTTCCTTTCTATTTCCATTAGTTTAAGTTTTAGAAGTTTAGGTTTTTAGATTTAGGAATTTTTGATAGATTTTGAAAAACTAGGGTAGAAGACATCCTTTTGCTGTATCTTTAGCCTGCTGGAACCCTTAGAGGGGAGGAGAAGCAAGTTCTTCTTTTCTGTTTTGCAGAAAAATGAAGTTTTATTCTGGGTTTCGCAGAGCGCGCGTCGCGCCCTGGGTTCATTTTTGAAATCTTTTTTATGTTGTTTGGGGTGTAGATAGGGTCTGTTTGATGATTGATGATGACTGTGGCTTGAATTGTGCTGTTAATTTTGAGCATATGCTAACTTTGTTTCAATTTTGTGTGTTTTGGTTTGATTTGAATTTGTGCAGGAATGGCACCCTTTTTGAAGAGAAAGAAGACTGGTTCTGGTGAGGGATCTTCCTCACAAGCTGGCAGGTTTGATCGGACGAAGTTTCTAGGTCCGGAGCAAGAGGCGAGGTACCATTAGCTTGAAAGCCGAGTTGTGTGGAGTGAACGCACTATGGTTCCTATTGACCACGGCCTTTTCCAAAGGGCGTGGACTGCTTTGTCTGAAACATACTGGGACAAGTTGTTCGCTCCACCAAAATTCTATCAGGTGGAGATTGTCAGAGAATTCTACGCAAACGCCTTGCCTCCGAGCGGTTGGTCAGGTACTGAAGCTTACCCGTTTAAAACATGGGTGAGAGGTAAGGCCATTGATTTTAGCAAAGAGGCTATTTTTGATTTTCTGGATAACCCTCTTGCTTTGGTAGAAGAATGCCAGTACCATCCCAGGTTGAATAGAGGAAACTGGGACGTGGAGAGTATTAGGGAGAGGATTTGCAGGACTGGTTTCACCTATACTCTGACTAAAGCTGGGCTGCCAAAGACTTTTACTCGTAGTCAGTTGACGGAGGAGGCTCAGTTGGTGACTTCGGTGGTCCTTTACAACATTAGGCCACGGAGTCACACTTCCCCCCTCACCATTGATACGGCAGGTTTGGTTCAGGGTATTTTGAATGGTGATAACATTGATGTGTCCAGGATTGTGGCGAACGAGCTGAAAAGAGTCGCCCTGAATGGGACTCTTCATGGAGATGGGGTGAAATGTAGGTTGATTTTTCCTGGTTTAATAATGGGTTTGTGCAGGAAGGCTGATGTCCGGTTTCCACCTGGTGGTAGGATTCCCATGGATGGTGTTATAGATGATATTTTTGCTAACAGATACTGTTTGCCTGGAGGTCGTCCTTTTGGTGTTGCTGCTGGTGCATCTGACCTTCCCGATGCTTCTCAAGCTGTTCCGGTTGCTGCTGCACCGCCTGCTGGTCCACAGTATGGTGATGCAAGTGATTGGAACTATCAGATGCATATGGCGCATCAGAGAGCGTTTATGTTTTTGCAGGATTCTATCCGGCAGCTTTCTCTGCAGCAGCCTGTTGGTACCCGGGATGATCTATCTGCTTATGCTTCATGGCCTGAGGGCAGGCCAGATCCTGAGGAGGGGATGGCTGATGATGAAGAGGTTACTTCCGATGAGGAGTAGTTTTTCTGCTTTATTTTTACTGTTTTATTTTTATTGTTTTTAGTTTTATGTTAGAACAATGTTTTAGTTACTTTGTTTATAATTTTGTTCCATCCTTGTGGATGAGGTACTTTGAAAGGCTAAGTTTACGCCTTTGGATAATTAACACCGTTTGGTGTGGTTTTTATTTTATATAAGTTCAGTTTATTTTATTTTTGCATTTATTTATTTTTAAGTAGTTTATTTTAGTTTAGTGTTTATATTTTAGAAACAATGGATTGATAAGTTGTCCTGATGATTAATTAGCTGGAACACGAATTTTTGTTGCCACGATGAATTTGGATGATGCAACACAATTTGAGTGGTGATGATATAAGTTGAAAACTGTACGCGCAAGGTACATCCTTTATCGTTTTATTTATCAAGTACCTTTGATTGTGATGCTTTTAATTGTACAAATTAGGTGTCATTAATTTCTGTGGATAAAATTAGTTCAATTGTGAATCACTTTAGCCTAGCTGTAGTTGTGAGGAGACTTTCCACTGTGTATATATATAAATTGTGCTGGATACCAGCAATGTGCGTTTTAACTCGTTTTTATTATGATTAATCTTGCATTGTTATTAAATTGTGTTAAGCATGAAAGTGATCAAGGCGTTTTGTTCTGCACTATGAGAAAAACTTCCAATCCAAATGTAACCTACCCGGTGAGTGTGTGAGTATTTGCTAACCACTTTGAGCCGTTTTCCAAGATTCTTATCGGTTAAGCTTATGTTGTATATAGATCTCTATACCGATTTTTGATAGAATCTTGATGACTTTCTTTTCTTTCTACCTTGAACTGTTGCCATTTGATATGGTAAGGATTGATTCCTTTTTGCCTTAGAATAGGGAGCATTCTTAGTGATGTCTTGGTAATATACAAGTTGGGGAGAATGAAATAAAGGTGTACATTGGTGAGGATAAATCAAAAGATAGTGCTCAAGGGGTATATATTTATGTTTATAATAAAGAAAAGACCAAGAGTAGAAAAAAAAAATATATATGAAAAAAAAAAAAAGGAAAAAGAAAGAAAGAAAAAAGTTGTGACCCTTGAGCAAGTAATGAATAATGTGGTAAACTTCGTTGTTTAGGTTGTGATAATTGAATTTGAATGCTCTCTTACGTTTTGACACTTTCGATTCAATGGCCGTGAGATATGAGACACTTCCTTGTTAACCAAGCCAAGCTACAACCCGAAAGTCCTTAGTGATTCATGCTTATATACTTTTTATATGTCTTGTGCTTAGATGAGTTTATAATTAATTCGGTATGTTTGCGTCATTGTCTGGTGAGTGTTAGGATCCTCCATTTTTGTTCTCTCAGTAGAGAAATACGTAGGTGTGATTCATTCTTGAACTTCTTTTGTTTTGTGGAATTTCTGACATAGAATTTGTATATAGGATTAGCATTGTTATCATGGTACTTTGATGAAAACTGGTAAGGATTGATCTTTGTGTACTTTTGGAATTTGAACCATTCAATTGTTCTTGTTTCTACCTTGTTGTTTCATTTGTGATATTTTGTGTTCCCGGTAATTTATCATTGTTTTGTTTGAGGACAAACAAGAGTTTAAGTTGGGGAGAGTTGTTAGGTGCCAAAATGTGTTTATATTTAGTTTAATTAATGGCACCTTTCGACCGTTTTTATCGGATATTCGTACAATTCCCTGAAGTTTTAGATAATTATTTATAGTTTATAATATTAAGCTTTCATTTTATGTTAATACTGTGTTTTAGTTATGATTTTGTAGGTTTTAGCCAATTTTGGGGAAGTTTGGAGCTTGTTTTGAGCTTGACAAGAGAGTGCCTGGCAGAAGTTAGCGCGCGTCGCGCGGAGATGTGGGCGCGTCGCGCCCTGGGCAAGATATTTTGGAGCTTCAAAGCAGAGAGTTGCGCGCGTCACGCGCATGGGCGGTTTAAATTTCTTAAGTGTATTGGCGCGAAGCGCGCTGGAGGGCGCGACGCGCCCTGGACAGAAAATGGTTTTACTATATAAAGAGTAATTCTGATTTTTGGAAGGAGGACATTTTATTCTTAAGAGCTCATAAACCCTAATCACTGTAGCAAACTAATAGTTGAAGATTGGAAGCTTTGATCGTCGATTAATCGCCTTTGATGCTTGTTGATCTTCATCCTTTACTTCTTGAGCAAGCTACCATTCTCATGGATAGCTAAATCTCTTTTGTATCAAGATAAGATGTAATCTTCCTAGCTTTTTGTATGTGTTCTTGTGAATATATTATGTATGAACAAGTGATGATCAATATAGATGGTTTAGTTTGTTTATTAAAGCTTTTTCTTTGGTATAAGTGTTTGAGACATCAATATTTGTATCTAGATCTAACTTTATCATCTATCAAACTATAAATTGCAGACATGGATTTAGCGTTTGATGTTTACTTAGTATCGGTTTTAAAACATTATTTGTATTGTTTAAAGGATGGAGAAATCGTCGGTTAAACAATACGGTAAATCTAACTATATCATTGCGGACACGGATGATATAGGCGTTGATACGTAATTATGTTGATCGTTACCATGTTCATATACGTATATTTATAAGGAGACATACAAATTTAGGTCGATGAAATCGAATCTTGATACATTTTCTTTAACTTAGAACTTTCATTAATTTACTCTTTGCTACTAAAAGAATTGAATGATCTTTTGCAAACCTAAAACTAAAGTAACATTAACTCAAGACAAAATAGGCTATAGAACGGCGGTGATATCGCAATAATCCCTGTGGATACGATAATAACGAAAAGTACACCACAATACTCTTTCAACAGTGATCAAACTGAAAGGTCAATGTTCGCATTAACTTCTCTTATCTATCATCTTATCAGTTATGGTTTCACCACAACCCTTCATGAGATGGACGAGTTTCTGGACATTTGACACATATTCTGTAACTTTTTCTTCTTCTCTCATCGACAACAATTCATATTGTCGATGCAAGGTCTACAACTTGACAACATTGACTTTCTCACCTCTCTCATAATACTTGACCAGAATATCCCATGTCTCCTTCTCCGTTTCAGCATGAGAGATTCTATCGAAGTGAGCAGCATCAACCGCCGTCTAAATGCAATAAGCAGCCTTACAATCTTTCTTCTTGACTTTGTTGCGGGAAGTTTTCTGTGCTTCAGTTGCATTTGTAGCTAGCGCAGGAATGCTGTCGGTAACCACTTCTTGGGTATCATGGAAGTCAAACAAGGATTGCATATTATTTCCATCGGATCCAATTTTTGCTGTTAAGCATTGGAAGAGAATTCGAAATACTCTTATCGCCAATCATCTTCATAACGATTGATTCACTTACCCTAAAAACACGATCTCTGACGTGAAGTTCTTGAAAACCCGATCAAGAACAATAACCGAAAGCTCTAGATACCAATTTGTTAGTGTGTGAGACACTTTTAGTGATAGGAGAGAAAGAGAGAAAATAAGGAAATAATGATTTATATTCACTTGAATTGTATTAGTGTGTACAAATAATGATACAGACTATGACTATTTATATACAATCCTAATTGGGCTTGAACTTACACAACTTGAGTTATATTTGATATTATTAGATTATATTATATTTGATATTATATCTAATATCTCAATTATATATCAATCTCAATAATATCTCAACAAATTTCACAACAAATTGGGGCGGTAAGTGTGAAGTGGAATGCCGTAAAAAAGTATAAGACTGAACAGTTCACCAAAGTTAATCATTTCGGTCTGTGGCGCTTGAATATGAAATTCTTATTGGTTCAGAAGGGTTGTTTAGAAGTTGCATGAAGAAAGCTAGTTTGTTCTCGTGATGTTATAGAGTTTGTTCCAAGGTGGAGATTTGAGAGATATTGGATCGAACTCTAGTATGGTCGAAGGGTAACTTCTTGGTTCGATAACTTGATAGGATCTTAGCATGCCATCGAAGTCTGTTCATATGTTCTAGTCGAGGCACTACAATGGTGTAGTCGAAGTATGCTCAAGTATGCAGTAGTCAAAATGTTATGATTGTTAGTATGTCAAATTGAGCATGTTTGTTAAGCCTAATTATTTAAGTTAACTTATGTAATGAACCTATGTGTAAAAGTTTATTAGTTCAGTGTGTTAGTTTTATTATAAATAACATACTAGTCTCTCATCATTGCATATTGTAAGTCCTAATTAGGGTGAGAGAGGTTATTTGTTATTCTGTAACACTTATAATCTTGTTTCAAAGTGAAAGTAAAAAACAACACTTTATAACCAATTTCATTGTGTTTTTCTTGCTTCCCTATTTCCTACACTTGTGAATTTTTTTAAAATAGAAAAAAAATCTATTATATTTTGTTCTTGACATCGATTTTATAACATATATATTTATAAAATGTATGCATAATCCTCTCTTATCTATTTATTTTCTTTTTCTCTTAAGTAAATCATCTATTTGAATTGTAATTTTTTCTCATTGTATATCTCTATTTTCACAAATTATCTTCTAAATTAAACACACTTTAAAAGATAAAGGGATAATTATTTTAAAACTTTTAACTTAGACTTGATTTTTTTAGTTAAGTATAATCTTAATTTTCTATTTAAACTCACCATAAAATTAATCATCTATTATACATCTATAAAAATCTAAGTCCTATGAAAAAATCAAGTATACCCTTTTGATAAAATGTTTAAACTTTTCTAATTCGAGGAATATAAGTGACTATTCCACACATGCTTTAAACACATTCACTTGGCAATTAATATTGTTGACATGTCATTTTAATAGATTTTTCATTATTTTTTCAACTATTCTTTCAATTATTTTCTATTAATTATATTTCAATAGTTTTCTATTAATTATGAGAATAATGTTGTTTTAATAAAGTTGGTCAAGATATTATTTGATTTTGTTGGTTAACGTTATATAGTAGTATAGGAAACTCCCTCCCTCCTCATTCTCTACGACTCTTTCTCTTCCACTCCCTCCATCCTCATTTTCTAATTTTTATGCGCAGGTAAAATGTTCACCTTCCCCTGATTCTTCATCATCATTCTCTAAGATCTTCGTACAAAACTGTTCTCCCACCTCAAGAACTCCTTCATGATCTTTGCATGTTCGTAATATCCATTTTTTTGCTTTCGATTCGATTTTTTTTCTAAAATCACCTTAACACCGATCACCTTCTTCCTCTTCTCTTCAATGGCTTCTCCCACCTCAAAGATTCAACAAGAAGCATCTGTTTGTGTACACCTTTGACATCGAACCACCTTTAACCCTAACAATGGTATGCAAATGTTTTTGTTAGTTGTTTTGAATCGTAAAATTTTGATTTTTAGATGACGAGTTTTATGGGTTTTGATGCAGGTCAAATCTATGGGCTTCACGGTTACAGATGTTCTTAGTTTGTTCCAGATGAAAACGAGTTTCGATTAATAATATATGTTTTTGGTTTTTTGAAGGTTCTATGGGATCAATGGGATACAATTTTGAAAATCTTTTTCTTATTCTATGGGATACCTCTTTGCATGAATTGGAGAAAGTACTTGATTCAAAAAAACAATATGCTTATGCTTCATCTGATTGATCTTCATGAAACTGAAACTCAGTGGCATGATATGTATATTACCTGAACCTAATCAAGGTTTTATGTTTAAATTGTAAAGGTTTCATTTGATTGTTTGATTGTTTCTCTCATTCTCTCAATTTTTCATTTATGAACAAAATGGATGAATTTGTGGATTTAGGGTTATTATCAGATTATAATGAATATATGATTTCTCAGTTTTCTGCACTTTCAACATGAGTTTTCACATGCAATAAGTTTATTGTTGGAAATTCCACAATAAGTTGTTATTCTATTGAATCTTTAACCTAATTGGTTCCAAGTTTATGACAATACTTTCTGAGTCAAATGCATATAACATTTGATATCTGATGGATGCTTAAATTTATACTTTGCTGTTGTAGTAGTGTTTTTAGTACTAACACTGGTTGTACTGGGAGAGAGTGTTGAGATTGATTTAAGGGCATTGGAACTCTATGTATTAAGAGAGGCGCAATAGGCATTTTTTTATGTATATTTAGTTATAAAATACATCATGTATCCTTAATTATAAAATAGTGACATTTATAAGTGCATTTATATTGTGACTAATGTGTGTGATTGTATGATATAATTATTACCAAGTTGGATATAAGTGTGATTAATGGTTAAATGCACTTACATACATATATATATATATATATATATATATATATATATATATATATATATATATATATATATATATATATATATATATAGGGGACGACTCAGGTGAGAACACTTGGTTATTATGAGAAATGAGAACAATGAATCACGACCATTAAATTTTGATTTTGTTGATTTTAATGGATTGGATTGGTTTCTCTTTCTATGTTGATTTAAAATAAATATTAAGGATTCTAGAAAGAGAAACCAATCCAATCCATTAAAATCAACAAAATCAAAATTTAATGGTCGTGATTCATTGTTCTCATTTCTCATAATAACCAAGTGTTCTCACCTGAGTCGTCCCCTATATATATATATATATATATATATATATATATATATATATATATATATATATATATATATATATATATATAGGGAGCGTATCCAGTGAGAACTGATACTATTATGAGAAATGAGAACTATTAATATCAGCCGTCAGATTTAATTAACGTTTAAGATTTATTGATTCCATATTAAGAATACCTTATTGAATTTTTATCCATTATGATCAATATTTAAAAATTCCATAAATAAAGTATCTTTTCAAAAATATTTTTATTTTTTTAATTATTATAATATTCTCAAAATGAGATAATCATTATAAGAATTATTATGCTTAATATTCAAATGTAATCACAATAATTTTTTATTTTCACTATTATTCTAACTCCATTTTAATTTTGATCTATAATTTATTTTGAATGAAATAAATTATTTTATTTATAATTAAAAAAAAACTTATTCTTCATAATTGATATTGATTTGTTAACTATTTCATTTTGAATAATACTATGAATATAAAATTTAATTTATACTTTAGAATTCATATAATTTTATTCTTCACAAAATTATGAATATAACTTATTATTAATTTGGCACTTATATTTTCCTTTAATTTAAAAAATTTAAGAATGTAAATTTATTACTTATATTTTGATTCGGATGATTTAATTTTTTCTTTTGAATTCTATACGGGAGAAAATGAAATATATTACTTATATTTCAATTTTATTTTTAATATTTTTATTTGATAAAAAATATTGAAGAAAACGAAATTATTACTTATATTTTAATTTGGTTGATTTTTTTATTTTAAAGTTCGGAATATTTTGTTTTTGCAATTTATTATTGCAATTATTTTAAATTAAAACACATTTTTGATTTATCAAATATATTTTAATTTGATTAAAAGTATTAATAATCTAAAATTATTAGATATATATAGATTTGGTTGAATTATTAATTTGTAAGCTCGGTAATTTTTTTTTTAAATTTTAACAATCATCAATATTTAAAATAAATTATATTATTGTGTTAAAATTTTAATAATTAAAACAAGAAATAAATTCCGGAAATAATATATTTTTTATGAAAAATTTAAATTCTGAGCATAATAGATAAAAAGACAATACTGTACTACTTGTATGGAACTAATAAATATTATGAGTGATAAATATGATTAAAATATTGTTTATTCATTCATAAGATTAAAATATATTTATCACCAATATTTTAATTTTATTTGATAAAAAAAGCACATAAAGTTTAATCTTATTTACCACTCATAAGATTTATTAATTCCAAGTAATAATAGTATTAGTAAAAAAATTGCGACAACATTTAAATATTAAGCATAATAATTCTAAAAAAGATTCTCTTATTTTGATCATATTTTAATAATTAAAAAATAAAAATATTCTTTTGAAAAGATATTTTATTTATGGAAGTTTTTAAATATCGATCATAATTGATAAAAATTCAGTAAGGTGTTCTTAATATGGAATCAATAAATCTTAAACGTTAATTAAATCTGACGGCTAATATCAATAGTTCTCATTTCTCATAAAAGATATCAGTTCTCACCGGATACGCTCCCTATATATATATATATATATATATATATATATATATATATATATATATATATATATATATATATATATATATATATATATATAGGGAATATCATATGAGAATGACATATTTATATGAGAATATGAGAATGAATCCGAACCATTGGATTTTAAAATAAATGGTGGAGATTATGAGTGAATCTTTTTTTCTCTCTCCTACTTCATTTATTTCAAGATACAAGAGAGAGAAAAAAAAGATTCACTCATAATCTCCACCATTTATTTTAAAATCCAATGGTTCAGATTCATTCTCACATTCTCATATAAATATGTCATTCTCATATAATATGCCTTATATATATATATATATATATATATATATATATATATATATATATATATATATATATATATATATATATATATATATATATATAGAGAGAGAGAGAGAGAGGGATATATTTACTCTTAGAGTAAGTATGGAAGACTTACTCCAAATCTTAGCAATTCATTATCATTAATCTAACGGCTTTAATTAATTTTTTATTTAAGAAAATATTTTTAAAAATAATTAGATTAAATGATCAATTAAGACCGTTAGATTAATGATAATCAATGACTAAGATTTGGAGTAAGTCTTCAATACTTACTCTTGGAGTAAATATATCCCTCCTCATATATATATATATATATATATATATATATATATATATATATATATATATATATATATATATATATATATATATATATATATATATATATATATATATATATATATATAAGGGACATTCTTACTTCAAGAGTAAGTTATCAAGACTTACTCCACATCTTGACAATTAATTCTGATCAATCTAATGGCTAAAAATAATAAGCAATTAAATATGGATTGTGAAAATAATACTCATTGAAAACTGAAATAGTCATAGCAGGTAGTGAAATATAGTTTGTAATATTCTTTTGAAATAAAGAATGTAATGCACCATATATTATGCAACACTATTTCAATTTTCAATTTTGTAGAATTAAACTTTTATTATGAAATTCTCCTAAATAAAAAAGGTTGATTAAATATTTATTTAAAACTGAAATTTTAAGATATCATGGAGTATAAAATATCCATTTAGAACTGAAATTTGACGGGGAGCTGTCATATATTGTAGATTTGTAAAAATTGTAAATATGATATAATAAGAAAGATTTAAATTAATATTTGACGGAAAGCTGTTATAAATTTTAGGTTTGGAAAAATTGACTAAAATCTAAAAAGTAATTTTTGAATTAGAAAAATTGACTATTATCTAAAAAATGAATTCAACTGAATTTTGTTAATTCACGGGTAGAAGTAAGCATACCTATGAGATACCAGCGGTAGACTGTTCATTTTAATTTCCATCTTTTAAATATTTCTCTTGTTTTATATAATTGAAGTTAGAGAATCTATTGTACGATTTATTGCAAGTATGAATCAATGCTTAAAAATTGGTATATATTATTAGCATACATTTGTAACTATGTCAATGTTAACCAATTGAAGAATGAATTCAAACTTTAAACTTTACAAATAATAATTTGATAGACATGTAATGTGAATTCAGACGGAACCTGTGCGATAGCACGAGTTTCTTACTAGTTACATTTTAAATTCTAACAAGTCCTTTTTATATTTTTGCATTAAAAATAAATTTATTTATTTTTAATAACATGTAATTTACATATTTTGTCTTTAAAGTTTTAAAAATAATTTATCACATTTCACAACCAATATTTCCTTTCAAATTTTTGCATTAAAAATAAATTTATTTATTTTTAATAACATGTAATTTACATATTTTGTCTTTAAAGTTTTAAAAATAATTTATCACATTTCACAACCAATATTTCCTTTCAAAATATACACATCATCAGTTTTAAATAAAAAAATACATCATCAATTTTAAATAAAAAATACGAAGAAGAAAAACCCAAAGTATTTGGATTAGAAATTTTAAAATGATTAATTTCATAATGAAGATTGTAATTAAGGTAATCTTTTACAATAACTTTCTATTGAGAAGTGCTATTTATACATCTAGAAATTTGATATAAACATTCAACATTTTTAAATACTTATTTAACACAATAAAAGAGAAATAACTAATGAAAAATATAATTATATCTAGTTTAAATACATGATGTTGAAACTTACAATGGTGTCAAAATATGTTTCTTATTTGTATTCAACATCAATAAAACCAAGTTTCAGAATAAATTTATTAATAATTGTAAACAAAAGTCCATTATTCTAATAAACTAATTCAAAACATATATCAAAATGACCACGTTATCTTAATAAAATAATACTAAAATTATGTAATGTAGGAACAAACTTGGTCCATAGGTTGGAAGCATCCTAGTAAATGTATCAAATTGGAAATAATTCATATTATCAACCACAAACAGTGTTGATTGTTGAATATGTATTCCGCAAGCGTGTCTAAAAAAGACAACTTTGTGAATACTATAAACTTATCAAACTTTCCGTTGATTTAGCAAATCCATTTGCATGTGTTGATAATCTTTCTTTAACCATTGATGTCGACAATATTAACTTTCTTTTGCATGGCTTTCACTCTTTGCTTAAGAAGGAACTAAATTAGGAACAAGAACTAGTCAAGCAAAATATACAAACAACATGGAATTTCAATTTCCAACCACGTCCTTGTCCAATGGCACTGGCACAAACGTTAATGGTAGCGACACGTTACTTTAATAATCCATTGTACTGTAACGTGTTCGTCATGTTCAAACATGTGTGAAACGTAGCATTTTCCGAGTCCAAATTCCAAACATTGCCTTTGCACTATTTCATCAAATCCCAACAATGCTCTTGATCATCCGAGTCATCGTTACCATCATGCGGTTCAGATTTCACATCTGATCCTCGATCATGTTCATGAGAGGATTGTGTTTGCATCTGCATTTGCATTGGCGTTTGATGCTGATCATGTTCATGAGAGGATTGTGTTTGAATCTGCATGTGCATTTGCATTTGATGCTGATCATGTTCACGAGAGGATTGTGTTTGGATCTGCATTTGCATTGGCGTTTGATGCTGTTCCCGTTCCTCTCTCTCCGGTTCAGCCTCACTCTCTCTCCTACATCGTTTAAGCCCAATAGAAACCCCAAACAGTTTAGGAACTTGAGCCCCATGCTCATTCTCAGGTTCAGGTTCAGCCAAATTCGTGGTCTCACAAGATGCACCACCACCAACACCAGCCAAATTCGCTGTCTCACACGATGCGCCACCCGCAGCACCACCCACATTAACAGCCACAGCCTCCTCAGCCAACGAAACATTCCTTGTATGCAACAGATCCAACGCTTTCCCTCCTTCTGTTACAAGCACAGCCCGTGCCGTTGCGGCGCTAGTAGATGACTCTAACTGACGACTAAAACCAGAAGCATAATTACTCATCATAGACAGTATACTATTACAAAGACTTTTCAATTGACCCAACTCGTTATTCAGTTGCATATTCTCTTTCTTAAGCCTTTCATTCTCTTCAAATAATTCAGGCGAAGTAGTGCTGCGGTGCACTGTAGTACTATTGTGCGTCACAATCGGAGATGAGTTCGATGAAACAACCTGTTCATCACCAGAAGTTGTTGGAGACACCATTCTCACCGGTGCCGCCATAGCTACCGTTACAACATTAGTCGCCGCAGCTACCGTCGTAGTCACAACCGGCGTCCCCGCCGCCGACAATATTTTCCGCCGCTGTATATCACGGAGTAGATTCTTCTCGCCTCGTCGGAAACCGTCGTTCGCAAATTCCCAACGGTCAGGCACAACTTTCCGAAATCCCTAGAAACGAAACACAAAAATTACTAACAGTTTAGAAAACTAAATCCTAGAAAAAATTACAAAAAAAAAAATACGAAAAATAAATGAAATTAATAAAATCAGATAAAGAAAGTTAGTTACATAAGTATTAAGCTGACGAACGAAACTGGAGAAGTTGTTATGCTTGAAATACTTCGGTAACAAATCTCTTGCGAATTCAGCCGGTAACCAAACTATGAAGCTTGTGCCATCTTCGTTCCACGAAATCAAATCATCAACAGAAGGATCATCCACGAGTTGGTATGTTTTGGTCAGAAACGGCGTCGGAATGGATCTCTGCGATTCCATCGTCGGTGATTCACCTGTTTGCTCCACCGGTAATGCCGCCATCAACTACGTTTCCAGATCTGTGCCAAAACCACCCTAATTTTAATTCATAACCGTTTCTTAATCAAAACTATAAGCTATAATATATTTATATACTAAGAGTATTAATACGGTCAAAAGATAAAATAAAACTATAGTATTGATTAAGCGAAATAAATAACTATATGCGTTGTTAATTGGTTACCTTGAAAGAGATGAAGTGCGTTGAACGGAAAAGAAGAAACCACCGGCAAGGGCGGTTGAGAAAGGGATGGGTTAGTGTTTGTTTATTACTCCCTCCGTTTTTTATTATATGTCGTTTTGGAAAAAAAAATTGTATTTTAATATAAGTCGCTTTACAATTCCAATGAATAATTAATGCTATTTTTCCTATTATATCCTTAAATATTTATTATTCTCTCTCCTTTCAATTATATAAATTTATTTTCCACATGTCATTAATGAAGGATAATTTTGTAAAAACCTTCATAATTTCTCATTTTCATACAACAATTATTATTTTTCTTAATCTGTGTAAAAAGTCTAAAACGACTTATAATAAAAAACGGAGGGAGTATTCTAGAAGTTTCTAGGGAGAGAGTTTTTAAATTAAAGATAGGATAGGAATAAAAAAGGAGCGTGAGTATCCGTGCGTTGTAGAATGAAAGGGAAATAAGAAGAAAAAATTAAAGAAAAGTGAAAAGGAAAACAGTGGGGTCCACAGAGAACAATATAAGAAGGCGCTAGAAGGAATGGATAGGTGGAGAGATAAGAAATGTGACTTGTGAGTTGTGACTCGGCGGAGGTGCGATCGGGCCGTTGATTTGTCTGGATTAGGGTTTCAGCCGTTGGTTTTGTGATCCACTTTTCCAGAACCTTCCTTCTCCTTCGTTTTTTTTATGGTTTTAATTTTTTATGTTTTTTTCATTTATATTAGTTTTTTATTTGGTTTTTTAATTTTGTCCAACGTTATCACGCACTTTCTGATAAACACGTGTTCCAATGTTTATGACGATAGCGACCCACTTCATATACTTTCTTCTATCCTGTTCTAAATTGCAATGGCATCTCAGCTGGATGGATAAGAAAATTATTTGAGAGAAAATTAAAAGTTTAGTTTGTGATCTTTTAAAAAATTAAAATATATAAATTGTTCGATAAAAGAATAAATTATTTCTTAATTACTAATCCATTTTTATAAATTTTAAAAAATTATTTTTTACTTATTTTAATTTTTTTTAAGAATTTGGTTTTAAAATAAAAATGAACGATCTAATCCAACTTTATAAAATATGTCTAGTAAAAGTGGGAGCACCTAACTCAATAATTTTCTAAAACTAGTACAAAACAAAGAACATTTGAATATAAAATGACAAGATTGCTTAATGAACATGTGATCAAGCTCGCCACATTATCTCTTAGATGAATGTTTTAAGCCATATTTTAAGTAAATTCAATAAGATTTTTTTTTAAGTTAATAAACAAAAGTACTCATAGTTTTATGAATTACATACTACTCCTACATTAAAGGGGTGACTCATCCAACTCATACAAGGGGAGAAGTCAAAGTTAGGAGACATATAGTCAAGTTTGTAAGCATTAAAATCGATCTCTCAATAAATTTTTCAGTTACGCGAACGAGTCTATAAATACCTGGTAAGACAGAAAACTAAGTAATAGTCAAAGTTGACGTCCACTATGGGATTCAATCAAACTAACTCGAATCAGACTCTCGTTTGAAACTTTTTTCAGCCCAACCACCAATCCAATTGGTAAGACCTTTTTCCAGCAGCAACAACGGTGATCGAGATGCCATATCTAAGATGCAAGTCGTTATGGATGAGTTTGAAATTGCTCAATTCATATTATCTTTATTTTGATGATTTGTTAAATTTTTGTTATCTATAATTAATTTGTTATTATTTGTAATTTAAGTGTAATTTGAATTTTTCATTTATTTGATTAGAATTATATCTTGAGTTGCCCTCTCGTTCAATAAATTAGATTTGAACTAATGTCAATAAATTAGATTTGAACTAATGTCATTGTTTTACATGTTTGAGCAAGTTGGTCAGAGTCGACATCCTGTGTGTGTCTTAAATCACAAGTTAGAAAATTTAAAATAGAATTTTTTAAAGTTTGATCTGAATCAAGCATATGACATATTCGAATCAAACATCAATTTCAAATTTGAATTTTGCGCCTGTCAAGTTAATTCGAATCAAACAGATTTGTGATTCGAATCACAACACTTCTTAAGTCAAATCACAAGGACTTTTAACTTGAATAATGATAATACACTATTCAAATCAAAATGCCAATTTGAATCCATGAGGAATTTGGCATTTTGACTTCAATTATAGCTTGTACTCACTATTTTTGAATAATGAATACAAGCTATAATTCAAGTCAAAATGCCAACTTCCTTATTTTACTACCTTGATTCAAGTTATTCTTTTTGTAAATTAAAAGCATAACCTCATGATTTGACTTAAATCATTTGTTCTTTTTCTCAACTTTTGTGCCCAACCTCTAGAACCTATATAAATTATTTTGTGTCAATTTTCTAAAATGGATGTTCATGCTGATATCTCAAAGAGAGATGGGATTCAGAGAGAATGTGAGTGAGAGAGAGAGAGAGAGACCAAGTTGAACCAAATCCATATTTTTCAAAAGTCTTGAGAAAACACATGAGGGTTTACTCTTTTTGGTCCCTTAACTATACCCCAAGGTCCATTCTGGTACCTTATCTTTAAAAAGTGTCAAAGGGGTCCTTTAATTGTTCAAAAAGGTCCACGTTAGTCCTTTTCGTCCAATTTTTACTAACGGCGTCAACTTTTCTATGCTGACATCTGATGTGGCGCTGAGTCATAGGCATGACACGTGAGTTGGCACACATTCATCTTCGAGTTCGTTAAAATTCTAAAAAAACATTCCAAAATTTTTGCTTTTGCCAAGATTCTAACCCATGACATCTAATTTGCAAGCAATAACAACTTTCCACTACACAACTTCACAATTGTTGCTCATTACGAAGTTCATAACTTTCCACTATTCTTCAAATCACGAAGTTCCAATTTTTACAGTTCATAAAACCTAGATCTCCGAATTTTCTCACGAAAATGTCAGGTCGTGGAAGGAGAAAAACGTGATTCGTGATGCTGTTACATATATTGTGAGCATGCAAGGAGGAAAATTGTTACTGCCATTGATGTTGTATATGCTCTTAAAAGACAAGGAAGAACCCTATATGAATTTGGATTTGGGATTTAGGATATTCCTTGGCAATTCAATTCAGTTATATAAAGTAATAATAATAATATGACTCAGCGCCACGTCAGATGCTAGCATAGAAAAGTTGATGTCGTTAGCAAAAATTGGACGGAAAGGACTGACATTGACCTTTTTGAACAATTAAAGGATTAATTTGACACTTTTTAAAGATAAGGGACCAGAATGAACTTTGGGATATAGTTAAGGGACTAAAAAGGGTATTTTTTTCCTTTTTCTTTTCACAAACAAACTTCCTCCTTGATTCAAACTAATGAATAACTTCCTAAAATGTTGATATTTGAGATCTAAGTTATGTTGTGTGAGATTATTTAAATAACCTTCATCATCTTCAACCTTGAACTAAGAAATCATTATTGTGGTGCTCAACTCTAAAGATCAAGTTTCATTGGTAGATCCTATTGGAATAAGATTTGTTCAAACCCTTAAAAGATTTTGATGATAATAGAGTATTTAAAGAAAAATAGGGTTTTACTAATGGTTATTCAAGTGTTCAGAATCTAAAGACATTAACCTTGATATAAATCATGATAAATAGTTAGAAGAATCATCAAGAGAGATGCAAAGTTGTTAGGAATCAAAAGGATCAGAACCAAGGTTTCATGCTCTGAAGAAGTCAAACTCAGGTCTCTCAGATGCTATGCTAAAGCTCATTTGGAAATCTAAAGACCATCAATATTTGAATACTGGATTCATTTGAAGCAAGTAGACGTTGTCATAAGGAATGACTCTGCAACTTCTGAACAAAATTCATCAACAGTTCTGAAGTCTTTGCTTCAAAGGATTACGGTCTATATCAAGTCAACAACTTTAAAAGCATTCATCTGGATTAGTTCTGACCAAGACTCTGATAAAGTCAAAATCAGAACCTGTGAACTCAAGACTCTGAAGTCTCACTCTAACCAGGTTCTGAAGATATACTCTAACTTGTAATCAAGCCTTAATTGATTCTATAAAAATCCTCTGATTCAGAAAGTTAAGTATAAAAGACAACAATGACTCTACTAAAGTTTCAACAAACGTATACAAAAAGTCTCCTGTTAGAAGTTATCTTAAGAGGATCTCGTGACAACGTACAACTACTTTATGTTTATTCAAGAAAGTAACATTGTCAGGATCCCATCTCTTCAGCTATTCTGCAAACTCTACTCTACTCATCTCATCGTATTTATGATAGTTGTACTTAGAATTCAATTTACGTGTTCTAGCTAAAGACCTTCAACTGCTACTTGTACTATAACAGTTACAGCCTTCAACAGCTACTTACACTATGAGTTGTTTCAACCTTGAACACCTACTTGTACTATGAGTGGTTTTCAATCTTCAACGGGTCTATTTTCAGATTCTATAAATGAAGAAGACAATTGAAGACAAAGGTGTGTGTATGTATAATACCATGTACACAAGAATGTGATACCATAATATACCATGGGAGTTGAGAGAAAAATTGTGTCAGACAAAAAACACAGTTTAGATTAACACACTAAAGAAGAAGAAGAAAACCAAGTCGTATGAGTAAAAGGAGCCTCGTTTGTATAGTGAGTTGTCTCTCCTGCCTTGTTGATGATAGAAAGAAAACCATCTTCTATCCTTTGAACCTTAGCATCTAACGAATTTGGAGCAGGCTCCTCAACTAACCTCTTTTGTCCTTTGAGGGAGAAACCCCCAGGATGGCTTTTTAGGTTGTTGGTACTCGTACTAGCAGACTTAAGCTTCTCTCATCTTTTCCTATGCTCCTAGGCCAAAATCCTTTCCATTATATATGTTAAGAAGTGTGGTTGGACCTAACTCAACCCTATAAAACCGGCTTGTAGGGTGAGGATTACCCCCACTTATAAGGACATGTCCAGGCCATATATTGTCCGATGTGGGACTCTTAACACACCCCCTCACGCCCAGGACTAGACAATTGGAGCGTGGAAATAAATGGCGGGTGGCCCGATAGCGGAAACCATAGAAGGTGGCCCATCAGATCTTAAACGAGGCTCTGATACCATGTTAAGAAGTGTGGTTGGACCTAACTTAACCCTACAAAACCGGCTTGTAGGGTGAGGATTACCCCCACTTATAAGGACATGTCCAGGCCATATATTGTCCGATGTGGGACTCTTAACAATATACAAAAAAATACACGAACCATAAATGGTCAACAAAAGTCTACGAAAGGAATATAAAAGACCATTTACCAATATAGGCGGTGAGATGCTTGCCACCCCAAACTATAGATTAATTATTTCTCGCTAATCCATAACATCGAACTACCACAAGAAACGAACAATCACCTTTTCCTAGAGGTAAAGAAATGTTGAGTCATACCCTGTGACTAGTATTGGATCATCCGTCCAGGACAGAGGAAAGAAGAGGGGATGGGGGCGCCATCAGATCCCAATATCCCTAGGGAATCGTCTCACCCCCTCATCCAAAAAAATTGTCCTTCGAATACTTATAATGATTGGAGTGGGGGTTAAAAGGCCTCTCGCCAGTTGTATACCCAGGGTCACCCAACTACCTCTCGAGAGGTTAGTGATAAAAAAAGAGAAAAAGACCCCCGCAATTGGAGTAATGTCCAGATCTCAGAAAACATCTCGAAGGCCCTGATAGAGCCCCAACTATTGGAAAACATTTAAGATGGAGTGAAATTGAGAAATTTTAAGATCTCCGTAGTGTTTACCCTTGATTTTGGCAAACAAGCGCCAGTCTTCCGAATTTCGATATTTCGGTTACTCGCAAGATCGACTAGTTTGATCCTAAAGTCATATGTGTTCAGTTTCTATGTACTTAGATTTTCTAGGCCTAAATGTAAAGTTAATCTTGAAAAAAAAAAGAATAAATGACTGCAAAGGTTTGTGTTTGAAAAAAGATAAAGTTGTGCAAGAAAAGTAAAGGGTTTTTGACGAGAAAGATAAAGAAAATTGTAAAAGACATTGAATGTAAATAACTGCTTTATAACTGAAAATAATGGTGTTTCAAACATACATTCTCATAGTGAATTATTTTTCAATACGGTAGATACTTTGAGTGTATTTGAGTATTTGTACAAAATTGAACACACGGATAATCTATTTACTAAGATCCCTATATATACAAATTCAACTATAACGGTCTTCTACTCTGAGGATGACACGTTCTCGTCTACATGCGCTTCGCCTCTTGCAAGCCTCCACACGTCCTTCTCAAGGGACAGATAACGCTAAAAATTCCGCCATTGGCCTATTTCGAATTTTGCTTCATCCAATTCCACGTTTAAATGACTTAAAAATATTTCTGAGTCCCCGATAACACAATTAACCCATCAGGGTGACTAACTTCTCGTCAAATGACTTTGTTGAAATATAACTTCTCTCGTTGAAGTCAATATTTCTTCATAAAATCCAATCCTTTATTTCCTGAATATCTTCCTATTGGAGAGCGCCGAATTTGCAGCTAACACGAGGAAAAGGGAGAAAGAGGAAAAAAAAATTCATATCTTTGATGAAAGATGGATTTGTTTTTGAGACGCGTAACTAGACATAATTTCACCAACAACCTTAGACACGATGGAGGAGGAAGACATTTTGTTCCAGAAATACCAGTAGAACAAAAAGAAATCACCACCACCGTTGTAATCGTTAGAAAGGGACCGATGACCTAAATTCCTACATCTAGTTTAAAAAACCACATGTCAAACATACATTTGCAAACAAAGAGATGGCAAAGGAAAGTAACTCAGACAGACTTGCAAAAAGAGGGAAAAATGGAGCAAAATGCAAATAGGGAAGTCTTTTATAGTGGAAAGCATAAAAGACTCTTTGAATTCCCTTAAGATTTTAGAAAAACTCAGCACATTTCTGACATGTGCCACTAACGTTTAAGGTCTCGAAAAGTAGGTAATCAATGATTATATTAAATAAAAGTAAGCACAAATATAGTGGGATTTATTGACATCCATGCCTGACATTTCTTTGATTGACACCTCCTACGTCTTCTTAAGAAAGGAAGACATCAAATAAATGTTCACTTAAGGAAGTTTCTCTATCAAGAGAATAACTAGAAAGCCTCTTAGACTCATAATCATCATACACAAATATAACAACTGGAACTGATTGACTATTAATTAAGTGGTGAAAATATGAACTAGAGAACGCTTCTGCCCTAACTAAAGGGAAATAATCACTACTCCCAGATAAAACAATTACTGAAAAATCCATATAAAATCTTTAAACAAAATTATCAAGTATTTAAAAAATTGATTTTTTATTTTATTTTATAATTTTTTTAATAATAAATTAAGAAAATAAACAAAAAAATAGAGTTAAATATGTTTAAAGTCCCTCTAAAGTTAGATATTTTTACTTTTCATCCCTATAAAAAAATTTCGTTAGGGAATCATCTCTCTAAAGTTAAAAAAAACTTTAGAGAGACAAAAAGTAAAAATATCTAATTTTAGAGAGACTTTAAATATATTTAACCCATAAAAATAAGAGCAAAAGAAATATATTAAGAAATACCATATACTAAAAAAATACGAAGAAAGAAATAAATAAATAAAAGTAAAAGAAAATGTAATAACCATCAACATTGAAGATAAAGATTTTGAAATGAAATATCACAAAAAGATAGAGAAAATCTCAATCCACCCCTTGAATCTCTTACCCACCTAGAGAAATTCCAATTTTGCCCCCTGCTTTCGTAGATGCACTTTCGGAAGCACTTTTTTTTTCAAAACATTTGTTTTTTTCTGTAGGGACATCTACGAAACGTGTTAGTATTCTGTAGATGTATCTATGAACAGTCCGCTAAATTTTCAAATGATATACATTTGACTCCAAAATTCAATTTTTAAAACAACAATGTAAAACCCAATTACAGTCAATTAAAATAATGCAATTTAAACGCAATAGTAAATAGGACACCAAAAAAACACATCGTATAAATCGTTGAGTAATAATGTCGAATACATATATCAAAACCTCGTACATAAATGAAATCAAAATACATATATCAAATAAATTACATGTATCACTACTGTGTGTGTCGGACATCATCTTGCGCCTCTTCGTTGCCTCTGGCCCTGCCTCCGCCTCTGCGTCCACCGTGCAGTCTGCTGGCTACTCTGCCTCTACTATTGAGTGCACCACATGTCCTAGAACGGTTTCTACGGTACAAAAATGCCTCATCTGCCACCCTAATGATACCCTCCACAAGACGCAGACCAACAGACTTCTCAAGGATCAAACCATTGGCAATGCTTGCCCGCGCCATGTCAGCAATATCACGACACCGAGGAAGAACATCCTGAGTGTGGTCCATCTGAGCCTGATGAGCCCGCAGAATCTCCTCGTATGCTGGTCTGGACGGTGATCCAGGTGCAGTGGGAAGCATGTATAGATGCGATACTTTATAGTACCAGGTGATGTACCCGTCGACGCAACTCCAGTCCTTCTCTAATGTGGTCGCCCGAGCCTTGTTAGGAACCAAGTGGTGCTCTCAGTCTGCAAAGACCTCATCTAACTACTGATAGGTCATGGCGATAGAAGTGGAGTCAGAAGGCAGGCGAGGTATGGTGTGCTGGTAGCCGGACTGACGCATGACACGCTCTGGAAGATAACGAACAATGATGGTCGAACTGGAAGCCAACCATCCAGAATATAGTATAATCTTATCAAACGAAACCGTCTCACGGTGATCAGCGTAGCAGTTGAAGTGGATGTCCTCAACAGCCAAGCGGTTAAGACAACACCTGTAAGGCTCCGGCACCTAGTTTTCTTTGAGGGGACGAAGGCTCTAGCACGCGACATGTCCTCAGTGTAACCTGGCCTTCTCTCTAGCTATTAATGTCAGAGAAGTGTTGTAATATCCAAGCCTAAAAAAAAAACGGTGATCAAACATACTATGACAAATATATATTAAACTTTGAGAAACACAGAAGGATATAAGACTGTTACCACTAAGAGGGTACAACTACCAGTCACAGTCCTCGCCTTCCACGGGCATCACTCTCCGAGTCTGTGGTAGGTGTACGCCAGTGTATCAATTCCTTAGTTATACTCATGGGCACGTGCGAGGCCCGATAAGTACGTTGGATAAACAACGTATGTGTATGTCGAGCTTGTGTCAACAAAGAGCTGAGTGCCTATCAAATATAGTAAGTAAATCCTCAGTATTTGCTCTCTATGTATATCAGCCTCTGCCTCGTCACCAGCAGCCTGATGTGCCGCAAGAACCTCCTCGTCATATATCCGCTGTAAGGTCTGAAATCCCTCGTGCGCCACGTGGGTCCTCTCCACCTCCTCATGTGCATCAGCAGGTGTAGCAGGTACATCGGATGTAGCAGGTACATCGGATGTAGCAGGTACATCAGCTTAAAAGGCACCTCCATCTGTCACCTATGATACTACACACATCTGCTCACGCCGCACAGATGCATGTTGTGCAGTCCTTCCACGTATAACTCTGTCTGGATGATCGACCATAATGTCTGCATTGTGATTTAATACAATCGAGTTAGTTACTACGTAGTTATAACATGAAAAAAAAGAAAAAAAATTAGAACCTTCCGTAGATACATCTACGAAAATATCTTACATTTCAAAAAATGGGTTTCTTCCGTAGGTACATCTTGTAACACCCCAAATACACCCCGCAATTTAATAAGAAATCAGAGTGCAAAATCTCAAAGACAACAACATATTTGAGGCGTCACATTTTCAAGTTAAACACAATCTCATGCAAGCTCATTAATAAGGATACATAACACAATCAACGGAGGAATCATAATCCAATAGTCATTCAAAATCAAAACAACTTTTAAACATCGCAGCGGAATTCACAAAACTTATAGACTTCAAGTCACAACATTTCTGTCAACATGAAAACAACTAAACAACATGTCTCCAAACATCGATATCAAAATCCAATTGAAACATAACAACATAAAGCAAGCAAACGACAAATCCCCCGAGTGCTACGTATCAGAGCAATACACACTGACTCGAGCTACAAAGGTAAACGACTACTCCACATCGTTACTTGCACGTTACCAACAAAGGGTAACATTCAAAAAGAAAGGGTGAGATATCAAACAGTATAAAGGAACGTATGATAATACTTATACCAAAGAAAAGATCGTACATCGTTCACCACTTCTCATCACAAAACCACTTTCATCTCAACAACAATGTTATTAACCATATACAATAATATATTCAAAAGCACAACTATATCACCAATACATCATAACCTTCGCATCATAAACACAACCATTCAAAATGCAACTCAATATGCGACTTGACTTTATGCACATGCATGTGGTACCATTTGAAGTAAAACTCTCGTCTCAAACATTGCCACTTGGGTCATCAACGTTGTCATTTTCAAGCTAATAGTCGTTGCCATTTTCAGGCTAATAGTCGTTGCCATTTTTAGGCTAATAGACACTTATGCAATGGATGCGACTCAATGATGCACATCCACAAAAGACACATTCACAATACACAACAACATAGTCTCATCAACATCAACTCAATGCCAAAGTTCTATGGCAACAACAACATCATTACTCTTATAGTAATTTATCACGTCTCAATCACTTCTTTACGGTATACAAGCATACATAAACATTCAATCTTAAACAAAACATCATTAAATTAGAAAATACAATTCAAGGAGGTTTCTAAAGAGTCATTACAACCACATTCATTAGTTAGACATTGATTTCAGCGTTACGGAGGTTCAAACGGCGCTTAAAAAGAAGTTACGGATCAAAAGATACATCAATTAGAAGTTTCAAAAAGTTTTCAACAACAAGGTTCGCTTAGCGGGCTCAAGCGCGCTTCGCATAACTAAATTCAGAAGTGAACAGTTTTCGCAGCTCCGCTTAGCGAGCTCGCAACTTTTCAAATTTGTTCCTATGGGTCGCTTAGCGGATGCGCGGTTTTGCAGAAAAACAACAGCGATAACAGACCTGTGAAATCACTATTCCACTAACCAAAATAATTCTAAAACAACAATTTAAGACACATATAACCAACATCTAACATTATTCATCAACAATCTTTATCACAACATGATTAAAGGCACAATTTCCTGGAAATCTATCTCAAACCCTAACAATTTCAATTCACACATTCTTAGATAACAAACATACAATCAATCCCCACCATAAACTACTATCATACAATCCCTTATCATGAAAGAATCTCATCCTTACCTTGGGTTTGGATTGAAGACAACTCTAATCTTCAATCTTGGGGTTGACCTAACTTTCTCCTCTTCTCTCCTCTCTTTCGCTTTTTTCACTAAAATGAGCTTCTAATTTCTATTTTCCCCAATTTCCTTGTTTTTGTTAAACCTTACTAACTTTCTCGTAATGCTAATGAGCCCTAATTAGCACCTCTCAATTACTTACTCTAACTTAGGCCCAATTACTAATAGTTTTACTAACTCATGTTATTTACTAATAATTCCCAATAAAATAACACAAAACCAATTAATCACATAATTAACACATAATTATCAAATAATTCACATAACACAATAACATAATTAATTAAAAGAAAAATGGTCGTCACACATCTACGGAATGACCCAATGTTCCACTCTTCCATAGATGCATCTACAGAAGGTTCTGAAACCTCCAAAATGCAACAACGGCGTCTGATCACTGTTGCAGAGGGTTAAAAACACCCTTTTTAATGGATTGATCATCCATTTTACACTTGAAACAAGACCTACAATATCGATAAACCATATTTCTTACACTACTCAATCATTTCTACACCTAAATATCGAATTCAATCTCTATTACAAAAACTATAAAATAACTCGAAAGTGTTGAAAACTTACCGGTTAAATAAAGTTTGGAACTTGTTGGAATGTGTTTGTAGTTGTTCTTGACGTTACCGTCCGAACTCGGGAGGAAGAAAACAACTTCATTGAAAGTTTGATTTTAGAGGTTGAGAGAGTTTGATAATTTGGAAATGAAAATGTGAAGAATGAAGGAGAAGAAGAGTCTGACGCGGATAAAGTATCAATTGTTTCCGTAAATGTAGCTACAGAAGCTTCCGTATATACGTCTACGAAACAAGACAACGTTAAAAAAAAAATTACTTCCGAAAATACATTTACAAAAGCATGGGTGGGGTAAGAGTTGTCAAAACATAAACATAAAATTGTTGCTTTCCAATTTTATCCTCAAATTTTTATTTAAAGATACTTGTACTATAATTTACATACTAGTATTTATTTTTTCTCAATTTATCCTCGATCAAACAAGAAAAATAGTTTTTTTTTTTTTTTTTTTGCCCTTCAAGATGTTTTTTTTTTATAAGCAAGTAATTCACTGAAAAGGAGTACTAGGGGTACTCAAAACCCACTTACAAAAAGGAGGATCCGCTCCAGCCAATAAACAAAAATTACAGCCCAAGTGAAATCTACTTAAAATATAAAAGAGGATTTCTACTGAAATCGTAGAAGTTACACTTGGTGTTCGCAATTTTACCAATTGACAGCCACTTCCAAGACGACAGCTTAATGTTCCACATGAGATTGTTAATATTGCAGGTGCCACCCTTAAAAATAACCTCGTTTCTCAACTTCCAAATACCCCAAACAGTCGCCGCCCAAACAACCCCCGCCTTTCGCCTGCTGATGCCGACTCTCCCAACGCCACTGCACCAAGAAAAATAGTGTATGTGAAAGTTGTCTTCTTTCCTTCCATTTTCTTTTTTGTTTTGTCGTTTTTCCTGAAAAGCTACTCTATTTTATCGTTTTACCAAAACCATTCAAAATTTTGTCTAATTTTCTACGCACCTTTCTTTTCTTCTCCTTTCTTTTCTCATTTTCTTTTCACAAACCAAACAACCAAAAAATGATGTCACTATCCACATTCATTTTGTACTTATATTTATATTTTCTAACATTATTTTCTTCTATTCTTTTTTTATGCATTTCTTTCTCATTTAATTTATATACGTTAATTAATAATGTGAAGTTCTTTACACATCAAATTAAATTACACTATATAAATTACACGTCAATTCGTAAACATTCATCTCATTTCTTTTACTTTCTTTTTCAATCAAGAAAAATGGAAAAAGAAAGCGGGATAGTTTAGCCAAAAAGTCTACTTTTCAAATATTACAAGCATAGTCAATCATTCCATTCCATGTTTAGGAAGAAGTGGAACAAATCCTTGGTTGAGATTTAAATTATCTAAGCCAATTCTTGATGGTGTTTGGGAATTGCCATAATTGGCAGCATTACATTCCTTCCTAGAAGTTCTTTTCCTTATAATAGAAGGAATGTTCTCATAGGTCATTGCTAAGTTTCTTAGTACACATTCTGGGCTCATGTCACTTTCGCTATTGTTTCCCCTTCCAACATGAACTTTCTTTTCATGATTAACCAATTTTAAGTAGCTTAAATGGGAACTATCAGATTCATTACCAGCAATAAACTTTGAATCTGTAAAAGAAACCTTTTGCCATTTGGGAGAATTATAGGACTCATTAGAAACAGTCCCAGAAGAAGGGAAACAATCCATATCTGTAGCAAACAACGTAGAGTGGCCATGGTCTTTGCAACTTATAACTGTTTCCATCTCATTCGGGGAATCAAACAATCTTCTTTCACCTAGTCCTAAGGCCCTAGGAGTTGCCAAACCAAAACTGTTATTAGCATTGTGCTTCAACCAGTGTCTTTGCTTGGGAGAAACAATTCCATTAAAACTTTGATCTTCAGCTTTAACCAAATCATGTGATGGATTTATTGAAGTGCAAAAACCAGAAGTGGAAACATTCATATCACACCTAATTGGTGATACAGACGACTTCTTCTTCATTGAGCAGTTCCAATGATTTTTTATAGCATTGTCACTCCTGGTTCACCCAAATGATACAAACAGTTATCACGTGTCATTAGATACAACGAATATAAGTGGCTGCTTCAGAAATGCTACATTGATTGATAGCTCTAGCACAATTGTTCTAAGTTTTGGCATTCTCTGCTTAAGAAATCTCAACAACACATCTTTTGCACACGCATCTGGTGTGGTTCATTCCTCTAATAAGTCAATCCAGTTTTTAAAATATAATCGATGTAACAACTAAATTTTTATTATTTTTAACATAAACCAATCAAAAAGATGTGCTGTAGATTTGCTTTGCTAAGATTTTCTAACATAAAGGTAAGCATCGGAATTAAGTTCTCGTTTTTCCAGAAACGGGTTTGTTTTGAATTTGAAGTATATAATTTTAGAGTGCAGGTTGAAAAGCCTGCATAACATTATCAGATAAGTACCTTCCAGGAAGAACCCTAGCAATTTCTGACCATTTACTGCCATGTATTTGGTAATAGTGAGCAAGAATTGATTCCTCCTCCTCTGACCAAGCATCCTTTTTTATAGTCGGATCAAGGTGATTATGCCACCTGAAATGAGTAACTAGTAGTTCATCTTCTAGCCACATATTCTATAAGAATAAACACAGACTATAATGATCTACAAAATATAATATCAATGTGGCAACTGAGATTATCTAACATATGCATAGTAGATAACCAATCTATAGAAATCCAACAGCAAAAAGCAACAGAAAATTGTTTGTGAATAGTACGAATGCATACAAAAGTCGTTGTTGGGACTGAAGAATAGCAATACATCGAAAACAACTAAAGACAGATTCCCAGTATGCTTTCCTCTCTTGATTTTGGACACTTTCTAAGGTCTATAATTGCCTACCTCTCTCGACATTGTTTTCCAATACGACCCGGCATGGATTTTGCTATGAAAGACCATCTCTTGAAACCATACTTTCTTACTAGTTCAATTAGGGACTCATCCTCCTGAAACGTTAACAACACAAAAAACAATCACCATCAACAATCAGCACCAGCATTTCGACAAACACAAATCGGCACAAAGAATAATTACAACATGTATAAAGAAGAGCACCTCCTTTGTCCATGATCTCTTTACAAGATCAGGATTTGAAACCTTTTGCCAACGATGGAAGCATTGAGCGTCAGTTCGCCCAGGAAGATACGCAGCTGTAAAAGACCAATTGAACAACCACACTAACTTAAGTTAGAAATAAAACAAACTAAAATGTCAAACCATTTCTATTTATGCTATATATTTCAAACAGAAGAGTAAAACCCAAAATGCAATTAAGTTCGGCATGTTACTTTAGCCATTAAGATAAAACTCAAATGAAATAATGAATAGACGGTAGCAAATTGTTGATTAGCCAGCAAAAAAATTAAAAATAAACTATTAGTTCAATTGAAATTGATAATTATACTGATATATACTATGGCATCCACCTATATTTTTCCAGTTGCTTCCATCATGCTTCTTGACTGTCTCAATCAAAAGATTATCCTGTTTGTCATAATAAGATTACAAAGTCAGAGAGCATTAACATTGTAAACTAAAAGTACAATAATTATAGCCAAATCAAATTTCACAGTTAAGATCAGAAACTGTAGCACCACACAGACGCAGACACTGAACTGATACTGACGACACTTCGACACGGATAATAATTTGAAAAAATAAATAAAATGAAGGTAATTGTTCTTGGACACGCATTTTTTCAAAATTACTATTGATTTTGAATTAAAGCAACAAACCTCTTCCTCTGTCCATAATCTCTTTGTCAAGCTAATTTGGGATTTTCTGTTCCTACCAAATAAAAATTCTGAAAAATTAGCAATAATGCAACAACAACGTACATTTCTAAAAATTTTGACTTCACTTTAAAAATCGAAAGCATCAAGTACTTATCTTACCCTGTAACAGGTGTTGATTCGAGAAAACAAGTGTCGCTATTACAGTTAGGCGAAGAAAGACATAAATGAAGCAAATCTCGATGAGGTGATTCAAATTCAAAATCCTTAAGCTCCTTTTTGACTTTCAACATTTCTCTTCTTTTTCTACCTAAATCAAAAACCATTCAACACAAAAAAAAAAAAAGCACATAGAAATGATCACATTGGGAACAAAACCATGAATAACAAAAATTAGCATAACGGATTCAACTTCATGTGTGATTGATGATAAATAGACTTTAATATACGTTACAGAAAATGGAAAGCAAGTAAAAATATGAAGTAGATGATGATGAAGATGAAGAGTGGAATAAGAGAGAGAGAGAGAGAGATGATTGAAGCGGTTTGAAGCGGTTTTAAACGATCTATAAAGTGTTGAGCTTGTGTTGGAAGCCAAACGAATAGAAAGAGAGTAATAGTAATAAATAATAAAAATTTAACGGATTGCTTTGCAATTTACTTGTTATTATTGTTATTTAATTTAAAGGATTTAATTATTTAGTGAGTGAAGTAGTAACCGACACGGGCACTTAACTATGAAAATAACTCAGGTTTTAAAATTTAAAGTTCCCATACACAAATATGCTTAATTAGTTTCAATTATGAAGGTGTTGGTAAGTAAGTTCTTTGATTAACTTATTTTTGTTATATTATTTTTAAGAAAATAAAAATAAAAAAATTAAATTCAAATAAAAAAAAATTAAATTCATTGTATTGAATACACAAAATATTATTTTAAAAAAATTAATTATTTATATTTTCAATACATTGAATACATATCTTAAGTAAACTTATACTCCATCCGTCTCATAATAGGTGTGCTCTTTGAAATCTTATTTTTTTAAGAAAATAATTAATTATGTTGATTTCAATGATAAAATGAGTCTCATTTACTAAAATAACTTTATTAATAATAGACAGTGAAGTACTTAAATGAATTAAAATACAATAAATAAGAGTAAGTTAGTGGAAAGAAAATAAATGTCACATTGATATTATAAATTGACAAATAATTTGAGACAAATAAAAATAGGAAAGAGGACACCTTTTGTGAGACGGAGGGAGTATCTTTTTACTTTATTAAACAATGTTCAACTTACCTTTTTAATCTCTTAACTAGTGCCCTGGGGGCACTCGTTTGCATTACCCTATTTTTAATTATTTTTATGGATGCAACTAAGACCATCTCCAATGGTAGTTTTTTCTATTGAGCTCTCCACCTGTACCGTTAATTTAATAATTAAATATTTAAAAAATTTGCCATGTCATAATAGAGTTGCATTACAATGCAACAACTAAAAGATTGTAGTACACAATCAAATCAAGTTATGAGGTAAAGTTGTGGGACCCATATCAGATTTTTATTAAAGTTAAAATTAAATAAATTCTTTTAATATGATGTGGCTTAGTGGGTCCCATAAAGAACTCAAATGTAAGTTGCACCATTGGAGATCCTCTAAGGGTGAGAATATGTTAGGTCGACCTACATAGACCTATAGCCTAACTTATTTAAGATTAGGGCAGATCTGACCTATTTAATAAAAAGTCATACTTAGACTTTTTTAAAAGTCTATTAATTAAATAGGTCCGATAACCCCTAAGGGTTGGTCTAGCGGTAGAGGCTTGAGTTTTGAGAGTGTGCTCCTCTCAAGGTTCTGAGTTCGAATTAAGTCGGCCTATTATATATGCATATATAGGATGACCTATAATGTTTCTTAAGTAATATGAATTAATTGAAAATTTTAATGAGAAATAAACTTTTAAATAAGCTTCAAATCAGGTAAAAAAAGAGAGTTTATAATAGGCCATAAGTCAAGTTCAGGCCTTTTAAATTTATCATAGGCCAAACTCAGACCTTCAGGTCTAAAGTTTAACATATTTTTACCCTTAATTGCAACAAAGAAAAAAAGTATGTATGTACAAATATTAGAAAATAATATTGTGATTGTTATTCTTGGTTTAGAGGACTTATTACTAGAATGACAATGGTCTGATAAAAGGATAAGTAGTATGGTGGGGGGACAAAAGTTTTTTTTTTTTTTTGTTAAAAACGGTTACACTAGGCTTTTTGAGTTAATTGTTCCCAGTAACTTTATTGATGCTGAGATTTTGAAGGAGTGAACATAGTTTGGAAGCTGAAGGTTCTTAAGAGGTTTTAAATTTTTGGTTGGAGGTTACTTTTAAAGAGATTGTCCACAAAATCAAAATTGGCTAAAAGAGGAGTTTTTTCTAGAAGTCGTCAACTGGTATGCCTCATTGTTGGGAAGCAGAAGGGAATTTAGAGCATATGATTTTGTCTTGTCCTTCAAGCAGGCGGGTTTGAAATCAAATGAGCAATTGGATCGGGGTAGACCTCGAGGAAGAGTCGTATTCAAATGGTCTCTCACTTTCATTAATGTATCTCAACGGATAATATGAAACTTAGATCATCTTACTTTTCTGGTTACATATTTGTTGGACTGTGTGGACAAATAGGAATAGAATTTTGATTAGGATGATGTTTTGAAAATTCAAAATATTGTTGAGTCCTCAAAGTTTCTTTCTTTTGAGTGGTGAAATGAGGAATCAGGGGCATTCTCACATCGATTAGCATATATGGTAGTCAAATATGAGTGATTGTATGTCTACTCATTATGTTTCCTTTTCACTATCTCTTGCGAGAGTTGAGCACCCCTAGTGCTCTCTTTAATCTACTTTGTTGATAAAAAAAAATTATGTTTTTGGTTTCTATAAATATCTCAAATATTATTTTTAGTCTCTATTAAAAAATGACATATTTTAGTCCCTATAAAATTTTTATGCATGCAGTTTTAGTCCTTACTGTTTTTTAAAATTTTAAAAATTGTTTAATTACCTTTAAATTTTTGAATAATTTTTTTCATATGTGTTTAAAATACTATAAAATATTTTTTTTTTTACCAAATTATAGAATTTTTTAAAATGAGACAAATTAAATATAAATTTTTTAAAATTTAAAAGATAGTGATAAAAGTAATGTAAATCTCGACTTAGAGATCAAATTTTGAGTTTCTTTTTTTCGAGAAACTTTTTATAACGTTTTAAACATGTCTGTAAAATAATCATTCAAAAATACACATCGGTTTAATAGTAGAAATTAAAACTACGTGTATAATAATTTTATGGGGACCAAAATATATTATTTTTTTAATAGGAACTAAGAACAAAATTTGACAATTTTATAAGGACGAAAAACATATTTAATTTTATAAAAAAAAGATAAAGAGAAATTGTAGGTGGTTAAAATAGGAGGTGTGTGACACATCCGTTATCCACCATTCATATTTTAGCATGTACTAGTAACTTCTTATAACTTATTTAGGATGAAAATAGAACTAACAACATCAACAACAAAGCAATACAAAGTGTAACAAAGTGAATTTGTTATCATAAGTTTAATCTTTCTTTTTTTAACATTTATATTTCTTCTTACAATTATTGTTCACCCTACATTATTATTTTCTTGTTCAACTTTAGTGAATGTTGTGTTTCATATTGTGTTTCATATTATTAAAAGTGAACGTTAGTTGGTCCAGTGGTGATTGGGGCTGGACTTGGTAGGGAGAACCACGGTTCGATCCTCCGCAACTGCGATCGGGAGGGGGATGCAACCACTTGATGGCCAGAACTCGCCCCCGAAGCCAAAAAAAGAAGAAGCCAAATTTTTCGTTGCGGCTCTAACAATCAGTTTCAAAGGAAATTATAAAATTTTAGAGTGGTAAAACTTTAATATTTTTTTTATCAAATATAAAACATTCTACTAGTGGATCAATAAAGGTCGGTAAATATGAAATTGAAAAGTTCAATGAAAAATAATTTTTTCCATAAGAGCATGCAGATGAAAAATTTGCTTATTTCACAAAAGTTACTCAAGGCATTAGCGGGAAAATAAAACAAACCCGTGAGTATGAAGGATGAGGATTGGGAAGAATTAGATCTCGAAGCACAAGCCGCAATAATCTTATGCCGTGAGAGATGTTTCGTTCTTGGTAAATGAAGAAGCAACAACAACTAGCATGTGGTCAAAGATAGAGAACAATTTCATGAAGAAAATGCTAACAAATCGAATCTACTTGATATCCAAATTGTATACATGCAAGATGGAGGAAGGAACCTCAATCCAGGATTATGTAAACAAGTTTGATCGAACTACATAATACTAAAAGGATATAGAAGTTAATATTGACGAAGAAGACCAGACACTCATGTTGTTGTTTTCATTACCAGAGTCTTACGAAAATTTAGTCCTAACATTGATGCTTGTGGGTGATACTCTAACCATAGACGAGACTAAAATATCACTTTTAGCGGATGATCTTTGAAAGGTTGCTACAAGTGGGATGTCGAGCAGTTGAAAAGAACAAAGGGAACAGTATCAAGGATTGTATACTACTAGAGGAAGGACTAATGAAAGAGGACAAAGCAGGGGAAGAAAGTCTAGGTCAAAATCTACAACTCCAAAGGAAAGAACATGCTTTAAATATGGTGAGCTTGGATAATTTAAAGCAAATTGTCCAAATAAGAGGTATCATTTAAGAAGCAGACAAACAATTACAACAACTCTAAAGGAAAACAACAAGACTTGTCAAAGGCGAGTTATGTCTCAATGATGAGGATGATTGTTTCTCCCTCTTAGAGAAAGACCATGATATTTCTTATAAGTGAATGCTTGATTCAAGAGCCTTACACCATATGTGCCTAAATAAGAAGTGGTTTACTACTTACCAAAGTACATATGATGGAACTATTTTAATGAGAAACAACCATGCTTGCACAATTAGGGGTTATGGTACAATAAGAATCAAAATGCATGATGGAACGATAAGAATATTGATGAATGTGAGACATGTTCCAAATTTGCAGGAAAAATCTTATTTCCCTTGGTGTACTAGAGGAAAATGGTTGCAAAATAGTTATGGAAGATGGAGTTTTGAAAGTTGTATGTGGTTCGTTGGTTGTGATGAAGGGAGTTCGTCATGGAAATCTTTATCCTCTTTTATGTGAAATTCGCTAATGACTCCACTTTAGCGGCTGACGGGACCAGTGATGTTTTGATCATGAAGAAGGATGGTGTGCATTCCTTGATCAAAGATGGATTATACATTCATGGAATCAAAAGTAACCTTCTAAGTATTGGAAAATTGCTTGAGAATGGTTACAAGATTCACATGGAAAACAAGGCGTTATGCATTATGGATGCAGACGAGGTTTTGATCCATAAAGCTCCTATGGCTACCAATAGAACTTTCAAGAATGAGCTGAAGGTGATGGAGTATACATGTCTTTCTACACTGGCTAGTCGATGAAAGTACCGTCTTGGGCATCTCAATTTCCGAGATCTCAATGCATTGCAAACACTACAACAAATAACGCTTTTCATGACAAAGCTTTCACGTCATCTAGAAAAAACGAGATTTTATTCTAAGGCGCGCCATATATATATATATAACAACTTATTGCCTCAATTGTTTTAAAAACTGGGGTGATATACCATTCAGAATATGTTTCGAATCCCAACTAATGCACTTTATGTTTTTATTTGTTAACAACTATAAAATAAATGATTTAACCCTTAGGTTTCTTTGATAACAATCTTAGGGATAAAATAATCAGGATTCTACTATAAAACACTCGCTGAATAGATTTCACCCGAATACTATCTTATTTGTAACCGTCGAATGCATCATTTTTTAGGATGAATTACAAAATTGAAAAAAAGTTTTTCTACCTTGAACAAAACATTTTTTTCAACTTTTGCAATCCATCTCAAACAATGGTATTGATGTTGTTGAAGGTTTTGAACAACTATGATTTAATTCTAAAAGTCTTTAGTGATGGATTGCAAGTGCAGAAAAAACATTTTTCAATTTTTGGAACAAACACTTAATTAGAAGTTGGATGCATTCAAAGCATGCGAATTGTATACGCTAGTGAAGACGTTGATAATGATAGCATCAATAATCAATCTTGGTGAAGGTAGATTTGACATTCAAGTGCAGATCTCTAGCATCTTGTATGGGACCTGGACATGCTGTATTTTTAATATTCTAGGTAAACAATCTTGATATTATGCAAAGGTTTATTGCATACAATATATTTTTGATATTTTGGTTAAACAATGTAACCATTTAAAAAAAAATACCTTAACCCCACGTTTTTTTAAAGCAAGGGGTTAGAGTAATTTTTTTTTTACAAAAATAGTTACATTGTTTATCTAGAATATTAAAAATACATTGTATGAGACCTGCTCATGCTGTAATTTTAATATTATGGGTAAATAATCTTGATATTCTGCGAAGATTTGTTGCATACAATGTATTTTTAATATTATGGGTAAACAATGTAACCATTTTTGTAATTTTTTTTACTCTAACCCCTTGGTTGTTTTAAAAATCGAGATGATAGTTAAGTGTTTTTTCACTATATTCAATCAACGGCCTAAAACAAATATTTGTCGTCCATTTAAATGTTATCAATGCTCAAGAATCCATCATTAGTGATCCGCGTGAAACCTAAGGGACATCCATTTTATATGTTCTCTTACGATATTGGAAATTTAAATGAAACATATGAAGCACTTGAAATTTAAGTGTAATACCCCAATTTTGCATGGACACCTTACCTTCATATGATTTCTAGTGTCACTTTATTTTGAATAAATAAAATGACACAATTAGTAAGAGAGGAAGCTTGCAAGTATAGCGTCAGGAGTTCAAATCCCATTTTTTATTTGTTACCAGCTTTGTTTCTATTTATATTCAAAAAAATTCATTCCATTTTGTGAAGTTTTAGTCAAAAAAAATAGTCAAACAAAATCATAAAATATATAATAGACAGTTTTCTATATAATTTTGTGGCCAAATCAATTTTTTAAAACATAATAAATTTGATTAAGTAAATAATAAAAAATCCATATTTATTTAGTGGCTTTTAATTATTTTTTATTTATTTTTTCTTTTATCTTTTATGGTTTTTAACCTAATTTTGTAATTTTATAAATGAGGAGGGATCAAATTATACCTGAAGAGTTACACCACGAGTTACACTCGCTCGTAGTTTCATTTCGAATAAATATTTTTTAAAATCAACCGTTAGATTCAAACATACTATCATATAAATCATATCTATAAAGTTTGAGATTAATCTATAATGATTTACTATGTCATTGAATTTCATAAAAATTAACGTTATATGAAAGTTCATTTTGACGTTAATCTTTTGATATCTTGATGGTATAGTAAATCATTATAGATTATCTCAAACTTTATAGATATGATCTATATGATAGTATGTTTAACCGTTGATTTTAAAGAATATTTTTTCAAAATATAACTCTTCGGATGTAATTTGATCCCTTCTTTTTATAAATAGTGTCATTTTTTGTGTGAAGAAACTAACAATTTCACACACCTAGTGCATGTTTGGTTTGCCTTTTGGAATGATCAAAAGCAATTCTAGAGGTGTAGAATTGATTCTGGATGATTTTAAGATGTTTGATTCGACAAAAGTAGAATTGATTGTCTCTAGAATTGATTCTAGTTGAAGCTAAAATTTGTAACTTCTGCCTCCAGAATTGATTCTAGATGATTTTTACACTGAAATTTATTGATCAACTCACTAAATTATAATAAAATCAATTCTGTCAGTCTCAATTCTATTAGAATCATTATGTCCACTGCCAATCCAAACATACCTCTAATTTCTAGCACACTCTTTACACAGCAACTAAAACATGTTTTTAACCTCACACCACAACATAAAACTCGAACCTTTATCACCACCATCTTCACATCAATTTTTCTTCACACTTTTAAATCTTACACTAACCATCATCTTAAACCATTATCAATCAAACATAAGCATAGGATAATCCTTATTCTAAAATCTTCAACACACCACAATTCTAAACCATAAATAACAACCATTCACCAAATTCACACAAACCAAAATTAAAAGTTCAATGCCTAAATTTCACAAAAAAATTCCAACCTGCAACAAATGTTCATCTGAACAACCTCAACAACAAATTCAAACAACAACAAAAGCCAAAGCAAAAATGATTTCAAAAAAAATTGGTTCAAGGAATCTGGAATATGAAGCATAGGCCACAAATCAAGGTAGCCTCTTCCGACGTTACACAGCTATTCGACCACCCGCTGCCCAGCCGCGAACGGCACCGCCGGCACCACCAACGCCTCTGGCCGGCGCGCCAACGAACAACCACCCGGCTCTGGATCCTGCTTCGGTCACCATCGTTGTTGCATCATCGGTTATTTTTTCTCGCCTTCTTTGATTTAGTTTATGCTTGATTAAACATTGAAATTGTTGTTTGTAAGATAAAGAAAAAACAATTTAAGAGATTGTTTGGTCAAGTAAGAAAAAAAAAGGGTTTTTGCTTGGTAACAGCAGAGATAGTGAGTTTGAGTAATGTTATCTCCTTCATATATTTGTTTTTTATTTTATTATTTAAACCGCCACGTGTTATTTTATAATTGGGCGCCTCTTAGAATTTAAAAAAAAAAAGGGTAAAGTAAAAGTTGTTTTACTGAAACAATAAGCCCTTGATTGGTATGAGTAAAATTGAGAAGAGAGAAGTTGTAGAGAGAATTTGAAGAGATGTGTTGTACTATTTCTTCTCCTTGATACGAAGAGAAATTGCTAAAAGAGACTTAAAAAGAGTGGGGCCTACACGTTTTTTATTTCTCTGCTAACATGAGAAGAAAGGAGCAAGAGTGTGACTCTTTTACTCATCTTTCATTTTTGTCCTTGTCTTTATAAATTGTCATACCATATTTATAAAAAAATATTTATATGAATTAAATAAAATAAATTATTTTTGAGACCCAAGGACAATTTTGTCTTTTTAAAACTAAAACACACTTCTCTCTTCTATTTCTCTTCTCTCTTTTAAACCAAACAATACTCTAAATCTACTATATTTATAATCTCTTTCTCGCTTCTCATCTTCTTTCTCACCTTTCACTCTCTTCTCAATTTCTTCTCACAACCAAACACACCCTAAAGGGGCAGCGCCCCATAATATCTCTATCATTTTTTTAAAACAATTTTTTAAGTATAATTAAGTTTTTAGGACCCGTTTGGTGCGTAGGATAAAAGACAAGATATGATATATGTATCATATCCTATTTCAATCCAGCGTTTGCTGACCCAACAAGATATGATAAGTTAATCCTGAAACATATCCTATCATGTCTCAATAGTTCAAATTGTTATCCTGAACATGAGTTATGTTAGAATCCAACAGAATAAGATAAGAAAATGATTTATTAATTTCCTCCATTAAAATATATTTTAAAATAAAAAATTAAATATGACAAAATATAAATAAAAATTAATTTGGTATTAAATTGAAAATATTAATAATTAATTTAATAAAATAAAAAATTAGAATAATTAAAAATAAAATAATTATTAACATTTTAAAAATATGAATAGTCATTTTATTTTTTATCAAATTAAATATATGTTCTTGCAAGGGTAATTTTGTCATTTACATACTTTATATATATATATATATATATATATATATATATATATATATATATATATATATATATATATATATATATATATATATATATATATATATATATATATACACATATATTTTTAATTTGTTTATCTAATATATGTATTTACAGGAATTCATGATCTTTTTTAAGAAAAATTGAAATTATTTACTTAATAGTGTTTATGAATTTTTTTTAATTATAAATTTTTTTTAACAATTTATAAATTTTAAAATATTTTACAAAATAAGTTTTAAAAATATAATTGTTTTATATATATATATATATATATATATATATATATATATATATAAAATTTGAAATTATTTACTCAATAGTATCATTGATTTTTTTTAATTATTGAAAAATATTTTGTTTTTTTACCAATTTATTAATTTTAAAATATTTTACAAAATAATTTAGAAAAAATATAATTATTTTACAAGCGTGTGTGTGTGTGTGTGTGTGTGTGTGTGTGTGTGTGTGTGTGTGTGTGTGTGTGTGTGTGTGTGTGTGTGTGTGTGTGTGTGTGTGTATATATATATATATATATATATATATATATAATCTAGTATTATGTGTGAACCAAACACATGATAGGATAAGTCTTATCATATCCTATCTTTATCCTGTTTGATATCCTATCAAGTCTCTATCATATCCTGCGCACCAAACGGACCCTTAAAATTTTCTTTTATTATTTATTTTGTTTTGGGCCTTTACCCCACTGATTTTTATTAGTTTAATTATTTAGTTTGGTTTTATAAACTATTTTAATTGGATTTAATTTTAGTTGTAATTAAATTAATTTATTTTTTTTCAATTAAGTTATCATATTCACTTGTAAATTCTTCCGACTAAACTAACATCTTCACACTAATTGTACATACTTTTTTAGATCTTCTGATTAAGTTCAAATATCTCATCCTCTCTTGTAAATCATTTGATTAAGTTCAAATATCTCATCCTCTCTTGTAAATGATTTAATTCGCAGTACATAAATCATCATTAACAAAAAGAATAAAGAAGGACAAAAATAGCTAACCAATGTAAAGCTTCATCTTTTTCACTAACCTAAAAAAAAAAACAAGATCACTTTTCAAAAAGGAATCAATCTTGTCCCTTAAACACAGACTAAAAACTACCCATAAGTCTCCATCGTGTGAGCAAACATAAGTTTATCGATTGAAGACAACTTTACATCATTCCATAAAAAACACCAACCTAACACATACGAACTATGTAGGCTCTGATTCCATCTCTTGACGAATACTTAGGCATAAAGTGCAATGCTTTAGTGAGTCCTTTAACATTTAGGTCTTTATTATACATAGTAGGGTCCCCAAAATCTTTTGTAAGTAAATAATTAAAGCAAGTAAAAATTAAGCAAACATGAATACACTTACCCTAATCTTAGAGAAGGTTCCCCTTAAGTATAAAGGAAGCGAGGGGTGCCTAACACCTTCCCTTGCTTAATCGACTCCCGAATCCAGAATCCTTCCTTTTTAGGTTTTCCCTATTGTTTCCATGTCCTTAGGACGAATAAACAATGGTGGCGACTTCATTAATTTTGTCGGTCGCGACACTAAGGAATCTTGGAAAAGTTCTCTATGATGGATTGCAAGAGCAGAAAATCATCTGGCTTCAAGGTTTGTTCTCTTAAATTTTTATTTGTATCAAAAATATTTTTGATTATTGATGTTAATCATCTTACCTTTTTTTTATCAGAAACAAATACATGCAAGATCCGTAGAGAATATCCTTTAACAAACCATTTTATTTTGTTTTGAGAAAAGAGTTTCTCAATATTTGATCTTGCCCAGAATATCAAGGAATTGAGGATCCAACATATGATCTTCATGGACAATTAATATAATACTCTAGGTAAACACTGTAACGAGTTTTATTAAAAAATGAAATACTATGGTAAACACTATAAAGAGATTTATTTAAAAAAACTAAAGACCCCTCGATTTTTATGATAAAACAAGATAAAAAAGGCTCCAGATTTTGTAAATAATAAAATTCCAGAAATCGGGGTTCGAACCATGTGATAATAAACCTTTACCTAGGTGTATTAATCACCGAGGTGATAAGGCTTTATATTTTATGACGATCTTATTTACCTTACTTCTATTGCCAAGGTAAAACGCATTTCGCGTCCGACGTTAGAAACATTATTTATACTAGTGAAAAGAACATAATGGTAATTGGGTTTCCATTTATCAACATGCCAGCCAAAATTTGTGAACAATGTGCGCAAGCGAAGCAATGCAAGGGTAAATTCAGCAAGGATGCAGGTTGTAGAACCAAGCATCACTTTGAGGTGGTGTATTCCGATGTGTGTGGCCCGATGCAAGTTGATTTAGTTGATGGCAATAGATGTTTTGTCATATTTATCGACGATTATAGTAGAAAGCTATGGAAATACCTAATCAAGAGAAGAGATGAGGTATTTGAAGTTCTTAAGATGTTCAAGTCCATGGTTGAGCGGCAAAGCGTTAACAAGCTCAAAGTTCAATCCCATATGTAATACCAATAACTCTCTCATCCTAAACTTTCCAAACTTATGCCCTTTTACATTTATCATCATACGACTCATCTGCGTTTGAGCTATCCAAATCATCCCTAATATTCATCACCATCTTTAATTTTGTCTTGGGAACTACAAATTTGATGAATAGTAAGAATTGTGTTAGATCCAATTAGGGTGGATTAACTTTAATCCCATATGTAATACCAATAACTCTCTTACCCTCACCATTATAAAACCCTCAACACCACCATCAACACTTCCTTCCATATCTGACATCTCATCAATGAATTGAGGTTCCCTTACTCTTAAATATATATCATTCACTTCATGTTCCATATAAATGTGACCATCAAATTTGCATACAGAAGTATATGCAGCAAAATCATATGTATCAAAATCATTATCCAACTGAAAAATATTTGGATCTATTTCAACCATTCTAGTCCAAACCCTATAACTTACTGCTTCATAACACCAACCCTTCATTAAGTTATGAATTTCAAACATATCCCATTGTTCAATATTTTTCCCGAATACAATGGTTTGAACCTCACCTCTGTAGAACCAATTCTTGTTGTTGTCCCTTACAAATTCACCTCCAAGGTGAAAAACTACATTAAACTTAGACACCTAATAAGGAAAAACATCAATATTTTGAGATTGAAAACCATGAATTTGCAAAACCTAAACTCATACATTACAGTCACTATAGAGAGTCTTGAATTCAATAAACATTGCATTCACTAAAGAAACGTATTAAGAAAAACCTAACCTTAAACATTGCTCTTCCTTCGTCTTCTTTCGTCGCCTTAGTTGTATTTCCTCCATCTTCCTTCTGCGTCTTCGTTTGTATGCCCCCATCTTCCTCCTTCGTATTGTCTTCCACAAAAATTACAATTCGGTAAAAGCTTGAGTTGGAAAACCCTAAATTTTAAAGAAGGATAAAACACAATTATTAGGTAATTACAATATGACATGTGAATATAAATAAATTAAAAATAAAATAAAAATCCATTTGACAACCAACCAAACAAATTTTAAGATTCAATAGCCTTCTAGTCAATAAGGGGCCAAATAAACAGAATTTTTACATTACAAAGGGCTAATCACTTTTCTTACAGGAAATAAAAGAAATGTCGCTCATTTTATTGCATATTTAACTCCAATTTTTACTATACAAAGAAGTGATTCAAGTATATCACAATTTCATGAAATAATATGCAAGATCACTAAACAAAATCGAATATCAGAAATTTTACTAGTATTTTATCTTTCTCTTAACAATTTTGAATGTAATTTATTAATACCAGCCCCTATGTTCCATACAACCAACTGACCAAGTCTAGATTTAGGGTAGTTTCCTAATTTATGAAAAAATTTTGAGAGGCTTCAAAAATAACAGAAAAGATACTCATTTTCTTTTACGCGTAAAGGAAAGTGAACATATTAAACTTCACGGCAATTTTAATATTATTATCCACCAAATCTATTACTAGAAGATCAGGATGATGCAAGAAACTGAAAATTTTAAAAATATTTTTCAAGACTTTAGGCAATGTTTTACACAATTGATTTTTATTTTATTCAAGTTTTCAACAAACATTTTCAACCTTCAGCTCTATACCCCAATTCAAATATGACTTTTGACTTTATGTTTTTTATCTTTTCATATTACATCATTTCCAATTTCATTTATTAAAAAAATAATACATGTCAATATCAAATTCATTTACTATTTGAGGGTACGTTACAATATGTGTTATTCATAATTAACTTATTGATTCATAATTATCATAATCTCTTCCATCCGAGACTCCAAAGAAAACAACAAAATAAAATTAAATATTGATTTATTTTCTTACAAAAATTGTTCATACTAGCAGCCTAACCCTACACCATGTAATAAATGTAAATAGATAACATTGAACTTTCAAGGTAATTAAAAGATTAACCAAATTAATCGAGGCAGGAAATTCTGACCATAGTTAACCAATTTTCCACATTCACGGCTCAAATCTATATTAATTAACGTGACCTATTTTGCTAAGTTACTATATTATATTATCAAAATTATCAATATTTTTCTACAAATGGTAGCTATTATACTCAAATTTAATTTCTAAATTCTTGACTTGTCTTCAATTTCATAACATATACATATGAACTTTCAAAAACAAACCACGTTTTTCTTCTTCAACATATTCACACGTTGAACAAATCAAATCACACCAAATAATAATAATTATATATATAGATATACATATATAGATATAAAACCTACCTCTCATTCATCTTTCATCAAACACAAAAATGGCAATCACCATGAAAAGAAACCTCTCCATCTTCCTTTTCATAGCGATAACCTCCATAGCCTCAACACAAGCAGCAAAGTTCAACATCACAAACAACTGCAACTACACCGTCTGGGCCGCCGCAGTCCCCGGCGGCGGTGCAAAACTCAACCCCGGCGAATCATGGAACATGAACATGACCAACGGCACAAACAACGCAAGAATCTGGGGTCGAACCAACTGCACTTTCGACAACTCCGGTGTCGGAAAGTGCCAAACAGGTGATTGCAACAGCACCCTCGAATGTAAAACATACGGTACACCACCAAACACAGTCCTAGAATTCGCTTTGAACATGTACAACGACCTCGATTTCTACGATGTTTCGCTTGTACAAGGCTTTAACATCCCGATTAAGTTGACACCTTCGTCAACCTTATGTAGCATGGTTAATTGTACTAGGAATATTGTGGATGAGTGTCCTAAAGCTCTTAAGGTAGCAGGTGGGTGCAACAATCCTTGTACAACGTTTGGAACAACTGAATATTGTTGTGACTCAAATTCTGCTAAATCTGTTGCTACAAATGCTTCTGCCACGTGTGCTCCAACGAATTATTCTAAGTTCTTTAAGGATAGGTGTCCTTATGCTTATAGTTACCCTAAAGACGATGCAACCAGCACTTATACTTGTATGGGAGGAACTACCTATGATGTTGAGTTTTGTCCTTAATTTTTTTTTATTTGATTTTTATTTGTATTGTTTTCATTTTATGATTCTTGTTGTATACTTAGATATATGTATTTCTAATAATCGAATAAATTGGTTGTCTTAGGGGATGATTCCCTTGCACATCTATGTGATATGATGTGTTTTAGTTAGATCTTTGTATAAGTAAATAAAGTAAGATTTATGTAAAAGTAAATTCTGATTATATGAGAATATCTAATTGATGTTTATTGAATAAGAGACCTTGATTCATATAGTTCATATCACAGAAAGCCATATATGCAGGTTTAAATACAGAATCAGCTTCTTTTTCATCCATACTGTATCACAATTTTGTCACATATATGAATGCTTATTCAAGGTGTTGCAATTTTTGTTTGTCAATTGATGAACATCAAATGGCTATATTTTACTTTTTTTAGGGGACAATGTTTTATTGTTATAGTCGTGAATGATTTGGTCAAACATAACGACATTAACAAAACGTGTAGTTGTTAATTTAAAAATAATCCTTTTTTTTCTTCTTTTGTATGGGTCTTCTTTCTAAAGTTGAATATTTCAGCCCATATATCCATCATTTTCCAAACATGATTGTCAACTCGACGTAATGAGGTGGTATATGCGGAAAAGCTTGTTGAGCAAGCCAAGGCAAAGCAAATATTCGACATAAAAATAGGGTAAGGCAGGCTAATAGAGTTTGGCTTAGATAATCAACCAGTTGTGTAAATGTTTGCATGCATTTTTGGCATAAGCAGAATAACTAAATCTAAAACAAAGTAAGGCTTCCATCTAAAACAAATATGTGAGATATTGTATTGAATTCTATACGGTTGAATGGTAGTTTATTGGTTTGACAATTGGACATAATCTTAATGTCGTTGAAGTCTGTTCATATGTTGTAGTCGAAGTATGCTAGAATTGATAATATGTTGAATTAGGCTTGTTTGTTAAGCCCAATTGGTTAAATTAGCTTGTTTCTTAAGTTAACTTGTGTAATGAGTTTGTATGTAAAAATCCATTAGTTTAGTGTGCTAGTTTTCTTATAAATAGCATACTAGTCTCTCATCATTGCACAATGCAAATCCTAATTAGGGTGATAGAAGTTATTTGTTATTCTATAACACTTGTAATTTTGTTTTAAAGAGAACGGAAGAAATAGCAGTTTATAACCAAATTCATTGTGTTCTTCCTGTTTCCCTATTTCCTACCCTTGTGGTTTCTTGCCAATCAAGAAACCGGTTATACTTTGTTATTCCAGCATCGTTTTTTACAACAAATTAGGGCACTGAACATGGAGAAAAATATCGTCAACAAAATATGAGATTGAAAAGTTCGTCGGAGTGAATGATTTCGGCATGTGGTGCTTGAAGATGAAAGCCCTACTGGTTCAGCAAAGTTGTTTAGAAGCTTTGAAGAAGCCGCAACCATGGAAGTTGCGTTAATGGACAAAGAAAAACGACTATGATGGAGAAATCCCACAACGCCATCTTATTGAGCCTTGGTGATAAGATTCTCCAACGGGTTTCGAAGGAGATGACAACGTCGGTTTTATGGGTGAAACTCGAAAGTTTATACATGACCAAATCATTGGTCAATCGCTTCTACTTGAAGTAGCCTGTGTATTCATTCAAGATGAGTGAAGACAAACTATTAGCTGAGTAGTTGGATATGTTCAACAAGATGATTCTTGACCTTGAAAATATTGATGTTAAGATCGGTGATGAAGATTAAGCGTTATTGTTGTGTACTTTATCCAAATCACATGCCCACTTCAAAGAAACTCTCCCGTATAGAAAATAGTCTCTAGCCTTTGAAGAAGTTCAATCAACCTTGTATTCTAAGGAATTGAACGAATGAAAGGAACATAAACCATCGTCTGTTGGTGAAGGTTTGTCCATTAAGGGGAAATTCTTGAAAAAGGATGGCAAGTTCGACGAGAAGAAGGGTAAAAGTCAACATAAGTCTTAAGGTGGTGATGTCTCTAGTATTCGATGTTATCATACAAGAAAGGTATACATGAATGCCTGAAAGATCATGAAGTAAAGGATAATGGAAATGCAGCCATTGCTCAACATGATTTCAACTCATCTGATGTTCATGTGGTTTCAAGCAGCAACTCAAGTAAGGAGTGGATTATGGAATCAGGTTTCACTTGACACATGACTCCAAACAAAGACTTGTTCGAGGAACTATGTGATCAAGATGGTGGATATGTATAGCTGGGAAACAAAAAAGCTTGCAAGATTGCAGGTGTTGGATATGTGATATTTAAGCTCAATGATGAGTCAATAAGGTTATTGACTGAAATCAGGTATGTATCTGATTTAAAGAGAAATTTGATTACTCATGGTGAATTGGACAAGATAGGATATGTTTTCCAAGGAGAGAAAAGTATCCTAAGAGTCATGAAGGGGTCGAAGGAAGTCTCGAGAGGCGTGAAGAAACAAAGCTTGTATACCCTTGAGGATGAAGTTGTATGTGGTTCTACATATGTTGTATCCACGAAACCTTTGTCGAAGATATAAATCTAGCACATGAGATTGGGCCATGTCATTGAAAGGGGTCTGGTCGAACCGGGGAAACAAAATCTGCTTGGTGGAGACAAAGTCGAAAAATTGATGTTTTATGAACCCTGTGTACTTGGAAAATCTTATAGAGTGAAGTTCAATAAAGGCAAACAAAGAACACATTGATCCGTTGATTACATCCATGCTGATCTTTGGGGGTCTGCAAGGTGTCCATCAGATTCAAGAGAAAGATATTTTCTATCCATAATTGACGATTATTCCAGATAGTTATGGGTATTCATCCAGGAGATTAAGGATGAAATTTTTGAGAATTTTAAAAGTTGGAAGACTCTAGTCAAAAACCAGTCTGGCAGAAAGGTTAAGAGATTGAGAAACAACAATGACCTTGAATTTTTCAATGAGCTATTCGACAGCTTTTGTGCAGTCTCTGGTATTACAAGGCACGAAACTACTACATGTACTCCCAACAAAATCGTTTGCTGAAAGATTTAATCAAATCATTTTGGAAAGAGTTAGATGCTTGATGACTAGTGTTAGGTTAAAGAAGGTGTTTTGGGCAGAGGCTGTCTTGACAGAAACATATATGATAAACAGATGTCCTTTGATCGCATCAGATATGAAGATGCTTGAAGAAGTTTGGTCAGGACATCCACCGGATCTCGACAAACTTAGAGTATTTGGTTGCGTAGCCTATGCTCACGTTAGGCAAGACAAGATCAAAACTAGAGCCCTGAGATGCATGTTCATGGGATACCCTGAAGGATTCAAAGCTTATAAGCTATGGTGCCTAGAGTCAGGTCACAAGAGGTGTATCACTAGACGAGATGTATTTTTAAATGAAGTTGAGATGGATTTCAAGAAAACTGATGACGGTTGTCGAAGTGCAGAGATATCTGAAGAAGAACCAGAACAGGAAGAGATTCTTGTTGAGGTGGAGAATGTCTATTTTGAATTGCATATCCTAGATCAAGTCAAAGAAGAACCATAAGATGCTGAAGATACTGAAGAAATTAAGGAAACTGTCGGTGACTACCTGTTAACAAGAGATAGGTCGAGAAGGGTCATCAAGCCACCTCAGAGACTTGGGTATGCAAATATCATAACTTATGCTTTAATCTATACAAGTGAGGTTCCAGATGAAGAAACAAAAGACTATAAAGAAGTCATGAGGATTTGAAATAAGACTGAATGGCCGAAGGCCATGGATGATGAGACGAAATATCTTCATGATAACTACACTTGGGAGTTGGTCAAGAAACCTGCTAGAGCCAGGTTAGTCAGCTGTAAGTAGATTTTCAAAGTTAAGGAAGGAATCAAAGGAGTGGCGTCGAAGAGATACAAGGCAAGATTGGTCGCAAGGGGGTTTCACTAAAGAATAAGGTGTCTAATTCAATGATGTGTTCTCTCCTATTGTGAAGCTCAGGTCCATTTGAATGTTACATGCCATGGTGGAACAGTTCGACTTAGAACTCAAACAAATTCATGTGAAGACTGCTTTCTTGTATGGAGATCTAAATGAAATAACTGATGAGGTAACCTGAAGGGTATGCAGAAAATGGGAAGGAAGATTATGTGTGCAATCTGAATAGATCTTCATATGGAATAAAACAATCTCCTCGACAATGGAATATGATATTTGATAAGTTCATGACACACATAGGTTTCATTAAAAGTCAATTTGACCACTGTGTTTACAAGTTAAGGACTTGGAAATGTCTTGGTGAAAATCAATATTTCCAAGTGGAAATATTAACACAAATAAATATTTCCAAGTGGTGAAAATCAATATTGACACAAATTGACTTTCTGCATACAATGAAAGTCAATATTGACACACATAGCTTTCTTCAAGTTACAAGTTCATGACAGATAAAGTTGAATGAAGAAAGCTAGTTTGTTCCTTTGATGTTATAGAGTTTGTTCCAAGGTGGAGATTTGTGAGATATTGGATCGAACTCTAGTATGGTCTAAGGGTAACTTCTTGGTTAGACAATTCTACATGATCTTAGCATGTCGTCGAAGTCTCTTCACATGTTGTAGTTGAAGTCCAAGTATGCTAGAATTGATAGCATGTCATATTGGGCCTGTTTGTTAAGCCTAATTATTTAAGTTAGCTTGTCTAAAGGGTTTGTATGTAAAATTCCATTTGTTTAGTGTGTTAGTTTTCTTATAAATAGCATACTAGTCTCTCATTATTGCACAATGCAAATCCTACTTAGGGTGAGAGAGGTTATTTTTTATTCTATAACACTTATAATCTTGTTTCAATGAGAAAGTAAAGAATAGCAATTCATAATCAAATTCATTGTGTTCTTTTTTTTTTTAATAATCAAGATATATATATATATATATATATATATATATATATATATATATATATATATATATATATATATATATATATATATATGTGTGTGAAACTAATGCAGAGAATCAAGGATTCTCGTATCATTACAAAAAATATTAAGAACCCTTCCTACAATCAATTATGCTCCTTATACCTACATAAATTCTATAGGACTATGACTCCATTCATAAAAGTTACAATAGACCTTTTGTTTGTTGCCTATGGCTAACCACCACCATGAGTACATCTTCACGTTGTGGACAATTTCATCGATATCTGTTATGCCATTATTGAAGATGATATCATTGCGTTGTTTCCAAATACAACAGCAAATTGCCACCCAAATCACTCACGCTCTCCTTTTCGAACAGCGCGAGTGATTTTTCTTGCTTCCTGATTTCTTACCCTTGTAAGTTTCTTGCCAATCTAGAAACTGGTTATACTTTGTTATTCCATCATCATTTTTCACAACAAAATGAAAGTTTAAATGTGATTAGAGTATTTAAGAATGTTTTCAAATTGGATTCATGTTTTTAAATCTAAATTGGTAGAAAAGAAGTTTGAAGGTTCACTAAAAATACACAATTTTACGAAGCAAAAATTTCCTCACAATGCAATAAAACTCCTAGCAACGCTTAATTTTGCGAGGAGTACAATTTTCTCGCAAAAAACATTTGTCTCAATTTTTTGTCAGGTGAAAAATACTTAGCAATGTCATCATAAGAGAAGCTTCTTGCAACTTTCGCCAATTATATGCCACATAGGTGCAATGCAGAGAGATTTGACATATGTTTTCAGGAGAAAAACTCCTCTCAATTTAACAAAATCAACATTTCACCTCGAACGCGAAATATATTTAACCTCGACTACAAGAGCGAGGCAACAAGGGGAGTCATGAAAAGATGTCACTTTATCCATCGGTTTTTAAATAATCGAGGGGTTGATTTATCTGCATGTAACACCCCAATTTTAATAAATTACTTTATTTTGATTTCATTATAATTTTTTGCTTATATTTGATTTAATTTGTGTGGGTGATTCAACAAATATGGGTGAGAGGAAGGGTGTATGACCTTATGGTAGGGTGTGAAAAGTAATTAGAGGAAGAGAAAATAATTATAATTATTTTTATTAATTTAAAATAATAATTTGGTTTTATTATTTAAATTAATTAATTAATTAAAGAGAAAATAGGTGTGTAAAGAAATTAGGGGTAATGTTGGGCTTATGATGAGTAAGTGAGGGAAATTTAGGCATTATTGTGCTCTTAAATCATGTTGAATTTGATGAGAGTTGGGTGTTTTAGGGCCTGATTTTAGGTGATTGATTCATGACAATTTTAGTTGATTTATGTTTATTATGAGGTGATTAGTGTGTTAGTGTTATTAGAAGTTGAATTGGTGTAATTTAAGTTGTTGAATTTGGGATTGGTTTAGTATGAAGTCTGTTTGAAGTGAAACATGTTGCGTAATAGAGAAACAATAATTTTTTGAAAAATTTCCCAGTGCAATTGATTGCAGTCCCATTGCAATCGATTGCATGCGTGTAAAAAAAGGAAAAAATAGTGTTAATCGATTGCATGGTTAAAGTAATCGATTGAATGGCCTAGAAACGTGATTTTGAGAAAAACAGTAGCGAAATATATAAGATGACAATCGATTGTCATTATAGAGCAATCGATTTCCCAAAGCCAAATTTTGAGAAATTGTTGTTTTGGTCTAAGAAGTATTCTCCGACGATTTTGGCTGTAACTTTTAATCCTTAAGTCCAAACAAGATTTCGTTTGAAGTATTAGAAAGCTAACGTGATTTCCTATCCAGTGACGTTGTAGTCAGAGGCTGCATGTGTTATATCAATAAAATTAATTGATGAGAATTACATGTATCATTGACATGCTGACGGTGAATGCTATAATTTATACCTTTATGCGTCATGAGTATGAATTGATGTATTATACATGATGAGTGTAGTTGAGGTGTTGTTGTGTTTTATTGAGTTAATGGTGAGTTGCATATATTTGAATTAATAATTCATTGAGTTTATTTATTATATTTTCTTGGGCTATGTTTTTATGTTGAATATGGTGTTGAGTTGTTGTGGTAATCCATAAGAGGTGATTACACGAGTTTGTCAATGCATGTATGTTAGGATCAGAAGAGGAGTTTTAACGCATTGACATTTTTTAACATTCATGTTGAGTTGTGTCAAGAGGCATGTTCGCTAATTTAGAAGAGGGGACTAGTGGCTTGTCCTAAACTCGGAGAGGGGGCTTGGTGTAACACCCGTATATTTTAATTTTTAATTTAATTGGAAATTAAATTAATAATTAGAATTATTTGGGTTATGAAAATAAATTGGAAAATAATGGTTTATGACATCGGGCCATGTGTGATGTTAGTAAGAAGGGGGTGTTATGTTAGTAAAGCCCTTTTACTAATTATAATGTTATTTTTCATAAAATAAGAAGGAAGTTAGAAAGAGGATAGAACGTGAAAAGAAGATAGAACGTGAAAAGAAGAACTGAGGAAATTGGGAACTCGAAGAACGTGAAAGAGGAACAATAGAGGGAGAGACCAATCAAGAACTTTTGACTAAGGTAAGGGGGACTCTCCGGTTAGCATCTCTTATCGTATTTTAGATGATAATATTGATTAGGGATATTATTTAGGTCAATTGGATTGTATGTTAGGTTTAGGAATGTTATAATTGATGAAATTGCATGAATTATTGGTCAATAATGTGTTGTATTGATGTATGATGATGCATGACAATGTAATTGATGATTATATGCCTGTAAATGATGTTTAGAATCGATTTTGGGTTGAGGATGTGTGAAATCGCAGGTTTGTCGCAGACCTGAGAATCTGCAGAATCGCACGTCCGTTAAGCGGGGCTATGATCGCTAAGCGGATGCTGTTCGTTTTTCAGAAAATAAAAGGGCTCGCTAAGTGGAGCCAGTCCACTAAGCGGAGGTCCCAACTTGGTTTGCCTCTGTGATGCTTCTCTTGAAGCGAGGTTATTGAATTTTGATATCATAAGCGTGCTAGTGGTCGCTACACGGACCCTGTAGCGTAGAAAATTATTAAAACTTTGAAATCACGTATCTTTTTTGATCCTTATATCCGTTCTTAGTGTCGTTTTGAGTATGATGAACCTGGTGAAATAACCTTTATGTTGATTGATGATATGATTGCATTTGAATGTTGTTAATATATATATATATATATATATATATATATATATATATATATATATATATAAACATGCTTTGATGATGATGATGATGATGGTTTGAGTATTGAATGATGTTACTCATAGACTTGACGATGGTATAAGTATGTTTCATATATGTTTGCATTAATTCATAATCATATGTTGAGGGTTGAATCCAGATGATGTTGTGGATTCAGTGAATGGCATGATTCCCATTGTGTGGAATTTGTGCTGGCAGGGCCGTATCTTGACGATGTTGGATCGGTCGGTGGGTTATTCCCATTGATGATATTTGGTACCACATGCATAGTGTCAGTTCATTCATATGCATGATTTTCATAACATGATTGATTGTGTTTTTCATGTTATGAATTGATGATGTGTTGGTCGTGTGTTATTGAATTGACTGAATATAATACAATTGGATGAATAATATAACTATGATATGTTATTATTTATGATGCAATAGTATTTGTTAATTGCGATGAAACTCATCCTTACATGTTGTTATTTTTAGATTGAGGATAGCGACTTTTCGACTTGGTGAGGATTAGCTCATGAGTCAGTGCGTTTAGTTTAGCGTCAGGTGTCATGCTCTGATATTGTAACACTGGGGAACGCGATGTTTTGAGTTTATGTTTATGACTCTATTTGTTTTACTTGAGTTTTGTGGGATATAGTTTCAAAGATGTTGGACTTATCCGTAAAATTGATTTTCCGCTGTGTTAACATGAGTATTATGAATTATGATGAATTTCTTCAGTGAATGCATGACAATTACATACGACGTTTGTTTTTGAAAATTGAATTGTGACACCCTTGTTTCATGTTACTTTGATATATTTATTTAATTTCCGCGGGATTTAGAAGGGTGTTACACTTGGAGCTTAGAGAGAGGGCTCATGTGTTCAAAAGAGGTGATCTGGTTCCTGAGAGAATCAAATATATACGTGAGTCGCAGAACATGAATGAAATATATACGTGAAATATAAATATGTGTGATGATGATGATGTTGATGATGATTTGGGTGTGTGACACTACTACGAAAAATGACTTTTGTCAAAAAATATTACGACGACCTTTCGTTAACCGTGGTGGAATCTCGTTTTTGGGCGCATTTTTTTTTGTTTTTACTAAAAGATATTTCACTACGGTGAATGCTAAAATCTGTAGTTAAATGTACCAGGAGTTACAGGGTTCGAATCTCAGCTCCTTCAATATCCCATTTAATCGTCACAAAAAGGTAATATTCTCAAAACAAGAACGAAACATTGTTAAGTCACAAGAAAGAGGCTTTCTTGTGACTTAGCAATGTTTTATTCTTTAAATTCTTATGCAGATTGATATAAGAACAAGTTGAGTTTATTATATTGTAGTTATATTGTTTGTTTCACTAACCCTTCATTGAATATACATTCATTCAAATTGACATAGACATTTATAATCTGAAAAATTAAGTTGTATTTAAAAACAATACAACATTTATTGCTTCTGGAAACACTTTTTATGCAACAAATGTAAATTGTTGCCTAAAAAAATATCTGGCAACAATTTTTGTATGTTGCCAAGACAATTCTTACAACAACTCACAAATGTTCCCTAAAATACTTTTGGGAACGATTTTCAAGTGTTCCGATAATTTTTCTTTAGCAATAACGGATAAATGTCCCCTTAAATGCTTCTGGGGACAATTTTAGATGGATGCATTATTCATAACAAAAGGCTGCATTTTTTTAAATATTGCATAAAAAATTCAACAACATAAAAAAATTAGGTGCCAACATTCCCTTTAAACATCATGAAATTTAGGGTAAAATACCTTTTACCCCTACCATATGAGTGTGTTTTTGTTTACCCCCCCCCCCCCCCCCCCCCCCCCCCCCTTAAGAAAAAAATTTGTCGCAGACCTCAACAAATAAAGATTTCAGCGCCAAAGCCCCTGATACATTTTCTTAGCTAAGATTCTAAGAATCTGGCCTACGTGGACATAATATTTTTCCTGACTATGTAATTTATTGAGACGGTGGATTGTTAATAAAAGCCATGTTCACATATAGGATTTTATTTTTCTCATTTCACCCCCTTGAAAAGTTAGGGTTTTGTTACAGGAAAAATAGCAACATCGAGATGACGAAGAGAGCTTCCACCATGATGAAGAAGAAGAAATTGAAGAAATCGAAGCAAGTGAACGAAGCTACTGAAGCAAGTCAATCGAAACATTCAGTTCAACAGGACATGCATGAAGAAGAAGTTAAGGCATCTAAAGCTCAGAAGGTTTGTTTTATTTTACCGTATGTGTCGAACTCAGAAACGGTTGATGAAGGTTAGGTTTTAACTGTTTTCCTTTGTAATTTCAGAATAATTAAGCAAATCTTCAATGTTGTGTTCCACCATGGAGGAGAATTTGTGAGATTGAATGATAGGGTTATGATTTACAGGGGAGGTGTCACGACTTTAGTATCTAACATCCACATTGATAAGTTTACAATGGTTAGCGTTCATAGGATGTTGACTGGGTGGGGTTACAAGGAAGGGACATATAGGGCATGGACTAAGGTTATTGAAATTGATCCGAACTTTTTACATTATAGGATGGATGATGATTGTTACGATTTCGCAGCATATGCTAATGCCAATGAGGTTGAAGGGGAAATGTTTGTGGAGTATGATGTAACAGATGTTTCAGTGTTATTGAGAATCCTAGGTGTGTGAATGAGGTAGTTCAGATGGATAGATGTGATGAAGATGGAGTAGAAGGGTTGGGGGATAATGAAGATGAACACGTCACTGCTTTGCTTGATGGGTTTGAAGGCATTGATGTTACTATACCTATTAATGAATCACTTTCACTCACTGGGGTTTTGAGTGGTTCGAAAAAGAAAAAATTGAAAGATGATGATGAATATGTTAGTGATGATCTGGATAGCTCAGACCCTGATATATCAGATGATGAGAAAATGCTAAAGTTTGAAAAGTTTAGGAAAAAGCATTTCAATAAGATTTTTAAATTTGAGTGGGGTATGAAATTCAATTCTCTTGATGAATTTAGAGAAGCAATACGTGAGTGGTCAATATTAAATGGTAGGGAAATTACGTTTGTGAAAAACGAGAGCTACAGGGTACGGGTAGAATGTACGGTCAAATATGGTTTTTTTAATACTTTGTTCAAAAGTGGGCCATAAGCACACTTATGCTATAAAAACCATATTTGACAAGCATACATGCGTTAGGGTTTTAGATAACAGATTTACAAACTCAAGGTGGGTGGCTAAAGCTGTGGTGAAAAAGATGCAAACATCCAAGAGTGTTAGGATCTATGACATAATTCAAGACATGAGGCATAATTTTTCAGATGCCTCAACTTCTTCTTCATGCATGTCCGGTTAAACCGAATGCTTTGATAAACTTGCTTCAGTAGCTTCCTTCGCTTGCTTCGATTTCTTCAATTTCTTCTTCTTCATCATGGTGGAAGCTCTCTTCGTCATATCCAAGTTGCTATTTTGCCTGCAACAAAACCCTAACTTTTCAAGGGGTGAAATGAGAAAAATAAAATCCTATATGTCAACAATGACTTTTGTAAACAATCCAACGTGTCAATAAATTACACAGTCAGCAAAAATATTATGTCCACGTAGGCTAGATTCTTAGAATCTTAGCTAAGAAAATGTATCAGGGGCTTTGGCGCTGGAATCTTTATTTTTGAGGTCTGCGACAAAAAAAAAGGGGGGGGGGTAAACAAAAACATGCTCATATGGCAGGGGTAAAAGGTATTTAACCCTAAAATTTATTGAATTTAATAAATAAAAAATTTAAGAAATTATTTATTTTGATGATAAAAATTTATTTATCATAAAATTTATTTAATTTAATAAATAGAAATTTATAAATATTAAATTTAATAATAGAATTTTTCATAATATAAATATTTTAAAATTCATTATAATAGAAATAATTAAAAATTATTGAATAAATTTTATTAAATTTAATAATAATTGAGACTAAAAATATATTTGACGTTAAACAAGAAATTGTAGTTTTATTTTGTTATTATTATATATTCATATTAGTAAAAATAACTATATTTTATTTTATTATGCAGGAAATGTACTCGCAACAAACAACACAAATCTATTTGCAATCCATTAATATAATATATTTGGAGTTAAAAAAAAGGTAGTGACTTATTTTGTTTGTCTTTGATTTTAGTAAGAACTGTTTTGGCTGATTTTGTTTATTTGTATTTTGTTATCATTTTCTGATGTAGCAAGATATAAATGAAAATGATGAAGAGGATGAAGATGCAAGTGACAAATTTCAAGAGGAAGATGCAAGTGATGAGTATGACATAGGTGACAAACTTTTAAGAGGGAGAGGATAATGAAGATGATGATGAGTGCAACAAACTTAATAGTAACTATTTATTTTGTCATTTTGTTAGACGTATACTTCTAAGTAGCTGACTAATAATGTTAAGTTAATGTTTGTGTTTACTATTTGAGTTAATTTTCGAAGATTTTATTAACATAAAATTTGGGGTACCTGCAATTTATGTTTAGTTTAATTTTTGTTTGAATTGTTAATTTTATGAAAAATGTTGTAAAAAATATTCCCTGTAACTTATAGATACATTTACCAAGTGTTCTTACTACTTCATCTTTTGTAATTTTTGTTATATTTGACAACATTTGTAAACTGTAAACTGTTGCCATATAATGTTTTCACTCAACCACTTTTTAGGAAATGTTTGATGGTCGTTGTAAATTATAGCAACATTTAAAAAACGTCCCCTTAGATGTCTTAGAAAAGCGTCCCTTTTTCTTATAGTTTTGGTGACGTTTTAGGAAAGTGTGGTTAAAGAGCACTAAAAAACGTTACCTGGAATAATAGGCAACGCTCACACTGAGGACAACTGGAAAACGTCCCATATTCTTTTAGGCAACTTTTTTCTCAGATTTAGCAACACTTTTCAATTGCTGTCAAAGAGGAAAAATGTTGTAGTGAATTTAAACCAACTTATATCCATCAATATTTTCCAAATTGCATATGTCTCATAATTCATATCACGTTCTTTAACATATAGAATATGATTCAATGATCTGATTCCTTCATTGCATCAATATATTCTCTTATAGTTTAATTTGAATAATATAAATTTATTTGTCAAGTCTACCTCATCATCGTCACTTATCATCATGATAAGTGACGATGATGAGGTAGACTTGGCCAATAAATTGATGATATTCAAATTAAAAATAGAAGCGAAGGAATCAATACCATGAAGGATTTAGACCATTGAATCATATTCTAAATGTTAAAGAGTAAGATATGAGTTGTAACATGCATACACTTCGAAAACAGTGGTTTGTTTAAGTTGTTTTTTAAGATTAGTTTAATTTTTAGATTATATACTTCTTCAACAATTTGAATGATTGTGTCATGTATATGAAAAAACAAGCAATCTACATATTATATAATATACTCTAAGTACTCTCCACAATGATTATCTATTGTTACCGTGATGAAATGTTATTTATATTCCAAATAAATTGTTGCTGCTAGGTTTTGAACCCAGTACCTAAATATATACTCACTCTGGTCTCAAATATAAGCAACAAAAAAAATTTATATGGTCTTAAATATAAGAAAAAAAATCTATATTTATTACATTCAATGTCACTATTCCAAATATACTCCTATAATTTTTTACATTTTAAAAGTTTGCAACAATTTCCAAAGCAAAAAATAGGGTTAAGATTAGAAAGAGCGTAAGAATTAAATGCATTGAGACATCCTCCTTAATGAGTGAGTTATTTTTTTGCAAATTTGTTTATATTTAAGACCGGAGGGAGTATATATATATATATATATATATATATATATATATATATATATATATATATATATATATATATATATATACACACACACACACACACATAAGGAGGGATCAAATTACACTCGAAGAGTAACACCACAAGTTACACTCGCTCGTAACTTCATTTCGAATAAATATTTTTTAAAATAAACCGTTGGATTGAAACATAATATCATATAGATCATACTTATAAAATTTGAGATGAATTTATAATCATTTACTATACCATCAAGATATCCAAAGATTAACGTTAAAATGAACTCTCATATAACGTTAATTTTGATGTAACTCAATAACATAGTAAATGAGTTACGAGCAAAAGTACCTGGAAATTACATAATAAGCCTTATGATAAAACTACTAATCTTTTTTTTATTTTATGGGTAGAAAAGACTTTTAGCAAAATAACTCAATATTATTGTTTTGGCATTTATTACGGGTGATGTGGCAGCACCTAATAATTTGTTACATTTTATATTATTTTTATTCCATTATTAATTTGAAAGTTGAAACGATAAATGATGGTCTACAGTTTTTTGGAAAAACAAAATCTCCACTTTCATTGGAATCGATAGTCTACCATTAGGGTTTTTGGAAAAGCAAAATATCCACTTTCATTGGAATCGATAGTCTACCATTAGGATTTTTGGAAAAGCAAAATCTCCACTACCGAACAATGCAATAAATCCTTGGCCTTTCAGCTTTCTAAACTTTTATTCCATTATATATGTACTAAATCATGTAATTTTCAATTCTTCAAGATAGGAGTATTTTTTTGTCATTCCATCTTTTTGTTGCAAGTTTCGATCTTAACTTGCAGTTCGTATAAAATATGTTTTGTTCTTGCAGTTTTTAAGCATTGGCATGACTCACGCTTTCAGATCTATCGATAGTTCCATTTCATCTGTTAATAACAGATTAAACACAACAGATTCAACACAGGTTATTTATTTAATCATTTTTGATTCATACAAATTAGTGTTCTGTTTACCTATTAGTTCTGAATTTTTTTTACTGTATTGCATTGCAGTTAAGACATATGGGAAAAGAAAAGGTTCATATCAACATTGTTTGCATAAGTTACATCCTTAATCGGTATTTTGTAGGATTTTATTGATGATTAAATTTTTGTATTGTTGATTAATTTGTTGTATTTTTTTCTTCTTTAATTCAGGAACTGATGCACTTTGACAAGGAAAGCCAGGAGGGAGAGTCAGAGCTAGAAATTTTAGAAAGAGAATTACTCCCTGTATAATAGAGCTAGAAATTTTAGAAAGAGAATTACTCCCTCTATAATAGATAATAGAGCTAGAAATTTTAGAAAGAGAATTACTCCCTCTATAATAGATAATAGAGTTTGAAATTTTAGAAAGAGAATTACTCAGAGTTTGAAATTATAGTATAGAAAGAGAATTACTCCCTGTATAATAGAGCTGGAAATTGTTTGAAATTTTAGAAAGAGAATTACTCCCTGTATAATAGAGCTTAAAATTGTTTGAAATTTTAGAAAGAGAATTACTCCTTGTATAATAGAGCTTGAAATTTTAGAAAGATAATTACTCCCTCTATAATAGAGCTTGCAATTTTAGAAAGAGAATTACTCCCTCTATAATAGAGCTTGAAATTTTAGAAAGAGAATTACTCCCGACTAATATTAATATTAGTCATTCTCTGAATGCAAATATAGAGCTTGAAATTTTAGAAAGAGGATTACTCTGGTCTAATATTAATATTAGTCATTATCTGAATGCAAATATATTTCTTCAAATGAGTTTTTCAGGGCAGTCATAAAATGACTTCCTCCAAACCAAGAATGTGTCCTTATATAACCTAAGGACATCTTATCTGCTCAATTTTAATAAAATATTTTAATAAAATATAGAAGTATCACATATTGATATATGATTTATATAACCTATATACAGACCAAGAATATGTGTTATATAAACATCTTATCTGCTCAATTTTAATAAAATATTTTAACCTAAGGACATCTTATGTGCTCAATTTTAATAAAATAATTTAATAATATATAGGAGTATCACACATTGATATATAATTTCTATAACCAAATTATTGATAATAATTTATATAAGCAAATTATTTAATTTTGTTATAATATCAAATGTTTATAATTAGATCTATCACTTGATTGATTGATGTGTATATTAGCACATTTATACAATACTTATTTTATTTTAATCAATAGTTTTTAAAATCTTTATTTTTAATTCTTAAAACTTTTTTTCCCAACATTATTTGTTTTCTCTAACTTTAATTTTTTCTTTATTAATTATAAAACATTTAGTTAAATGCTAATTACAATAATAAAGGTCAAATTATCATTTAATGTATATTTTATTAAATTTATTATTGAATGAAATCATTATTTCTAAATTGAAAATTTAATAATTCATCATAAATATTATTTATTTCTTAATTTTATTTCAATATCAAAGTTGAGTTTTAGTTTTTTTGAATTAGTAAATTTATACATAAATTTTTGAATTTTTATAAAAAATTAATAAATATGTATTAAGTTGTATATAAAAAATAAATGTCAAATTATTATTTAATATTGTAATTGATTTTTTGATATTCTTAGATCTGATTTTTTTATTTACCTACTGATATCTACACTAATAAATATTAAATTATTATTTAGTTTATTTATTTATTTATAATTATTCGATATTTTTAGAATAAAAACATTTTTCTTTTTTCTCTTTTCTATATAAAATTTAATTTACTAAAGCAGGCCACATGTCATGAGAGAAGTGTACTTGTAAAATTTTAAAAATATATGAATAATTTAGTTTTTCAATTTAAAATATTTTTACTATAAAAGTAATTTAAGAGTTGTCTTTTTAACTTAACGTAATAATGCTTACTATAACTCTTAAACAAATTTTATTTAAAAAATGAGTTTCTTATTTGTTTAAAATTGAAAGTAAGTATTATTATAGTTTAAATAACATTTAGTTACTAAAAAAATTAAAAATCATATATTTTTATGAAATATTAATAAAAATCGTGTATTTTTAAAAAATAGTAAACATAAGAACTAAAGTAAAAACTACGATTACTCTTTTTACTACAATATTAACTTTTTTTATTCCAAGATTAAATATTTAATTTATCATTATAAAAATATAAGAACAAAAATTATTTTGTAATTATTTAGATCGTTATTTGAGATAAAATATATTTTGAAATTATTTAGATTTTTATAGAAAGGTCAATAAAACAAAATAAAATCAGTTGAGATTTTAATTTATAATTTTTGTAAACTTATGAAATAACTAAAATTTATAAGAATCTTTTCAAATTAACTTCATAATTGTAATCATGATAAAAATATGTTAAACAGTAGTCATGAAAATTTAATGATAAATGGTAATCATAAAAAATAATGATAAAAGATAAAAAATTATTAATATAGTCAATTTTATAAACTGAATAAGCTACAATTATTTTATAAACGGGAATAAGTTAAAAATAATTTTATGAAAATAATAATTTTATAATTTTATGAAAATAATTTTAATAAAAAGCAGATTATAAAATTTTCATAATTTGTTATTTTAGAAGATTGTAAATTTAACTATTTATACAATTATATGATTAACTTTTTATATTATTTTGAAGATTGTTATTGAAGATTATATTATAGGTTTGATTTTAATCTCTATGTTAAATTTGCACGAGCATATGTTACCAAGTTTATTATACGATCTAATAAGAAGGTTTTATTTATACAATTATATGATTAACATTTTATGTTTGTAAAAAATGTAAATACAATCTAATAAGAATGTTTTAGATTTGTAATTTAACGGGGAGCTGTCATATATCGTAGGTTGTAAAAAAAATGTGAATACGATATAATAAGAAAGTTTTAAAACAGAAATTTGACGGTGAGATGTCATACCTATTAAATTTGGAAAATGGGCTAATATCTAAAATAGGTTTAATAAATTTTTAGAATTAACTCGGATTCAACTAGGGTTTGTTAACTCATCTGAATACACGGGTATATGTGAACGTATCTATGAGATACCAGCGGTAGACTGTGAATTTTAATGTCCATCTTTTAAATCTATATTTTGTTACTATTTAATCTAATTGAAGTTAGAGAATCAGTTGTACGATTTATTATAAGTACGAATCAATGCTTAAAAAGCAAGTGCATATCATTAGCCTATATTAATAACTATGTGAATGTAAACCAATTGAAGAATGAATTGATACTTTATAAATGATGGTCTGATAAACGTATTTTGTTAACTCATCTCGATTCACGGGTATATGTTTGTTTAAAATGGTGTGATGTGGATTCAACTGAATTTTGTTAACTCATCTCGATTCACGGGTATATGTAAACGTATCTAAGAGATACGAGTTGTAGACAGATCAATTTAATGTCCATCTTTTAAATATTTTTCTTGTTGCTGTTTTATATAATTGAAGTTAGATAATCGACTGTACGATTTATTGTAAATACGATGCTTAAAAGTTTGTGCATTTATTTGTAACTATGTCAATGTTAACCAATTGAAGAATGAATTTAAACTTTACAAATGATGATCCGATAGGCATGTGATGTGAATCCAGACGGGACCCGTGCGATAGCACGGGTTTCTTACTAGTTAATAGTGATATAAGTAGTATTAATTAATTGAAGGGTAATATTGAAATAATAAAATTAAAATTGCATTAAAACTAAAAACGACCCTTATTTTAAGACATATAATTGTTAAAATGCGACATTTATTTTAGAACAGAGTAATAATTTTACTATTGACAATGGCACTACATAAAAGTGACATAAAATAAACCATTGTAACAAATTATACTCTCATTTTTCTAAGATATATTTACTTCAGTTTTTTTATTATCTTTAATTTAAATTGATAGTGTTCATGAAGAATATATTTAACGACAAATAAACATATATTTAGAAATTGATAGAGCATTTTACATTAATAGACAAATAAAAACTACACATTATAATCCAATATAGAGAAGGAATATCTATTGACTTGTGTATCTAATCAAAACAACAAGGAAATGGTGAATTAGCTTAGCTCAATTAATATATATCCTAATTGATATAAATGATAATAAATAGTAAAGTGGGTTCAACTTACTTTAAGAAAAAGTTATTTTAACCTACTTTAAATACTAATTTTTAAATTTAATTTAATTTAGTGATTAAATTTTTTTTTTATGTATAACCATTCGATTAACTTTAGAGGTTATGATTTAGAATAAGTTAAAAATTTTACTCTTCAAATAAATTGAACCCTGCTCTTAATATTAATATTATAATATAATAATAAAATTAAATTATCGATATCTTTAAATAATATATTAATTAAATTAAATTAGTGTAATTGGTTGATCAAAAACTCAATCTTAACATTTATTTATCAAATTATAAATTTCTATTGAAATAATAGTACTATCTTTAAATCTATCATATAAGAAAATAATGTGTTGTTGTATTCGCCATTTTACCCTTCTACTCTAAACTAATGACACGTGGATAGCTTCACAAGCCTCTATTCACTACGTCAAATAAGCTATTTAACAGCGTTTTGTTTTGTTTTTGATAGCGCTTAAAAGAGCTATTAACCGGTAAACATTTTTTGTTTAATAACACTTTAAAAGTGCTATTACAGTACCGATTTTAAATAGCGTTTTTTCTTAAGCGCTAATAAAGATGACATTTTGCGCGTTTTTTATTTGATTTTGATAGCGCTTTCAAACTAAACACTATTATATGTTTATCTTTTAAATGCTTCTATTCACGGCCGACCCAATCAACGTAAATGCCCCGTTCTAATTTTGAAAATGGGCCCAGATCTAAAATATAAATACAATTATAATAATTAAAAAAAGACACATAAAAATTATATTTATGTATTAATGAATAATATATTTAATTAAAATTATTTTGAATTTTGATTTATCTCAATTTTTGTATGTATTGAGTTTTTATTATAGCATTTTTTGACTCATTGAATTTTTATCATAATATTTTATTTATTTCAATTAATATTTATGAAAAAAAATTAGACCTTTTAAAATTTTGGAGGCCCTAAAATTTGGGGTCTTGTGCTGTAGCACTTCCTGTACATGCACAGGGTCGACCCTACTTCTATTTTTATGCTTTTTGCTTCTACATATTGTCACAATTTTTTTTCTTTTTCATTGCTTTAACTCTTGAAACATAACACTACTATACTTCTAGAAAAAACAAAAATTATCTTACTTCTTTTACAATTTGTCACGTTGCATAGTTTGTAAAAACTTCTATGACAAGCTTTGCATCTTATCACACATTGCCTTTACTTCTTTTACAATTCTCATGATCTCTTTCTCTTCCTCCACTCTTCTCTCATTCTTTCTTTTTCCATACTACTATTTTGTCTTCTCTAAATATCTTATCTGTTTTTCTTTCTTTCTTCATTATTTTTTCTCCAATTTTTTTTACTCCTTCCTCATTGTTTCTTCTACAATCTAAATACATATAAACACATTGTTAACTCTATTTTTTCTCCTTCATCTTCTTAATATTTGTTGTTCTTTTCATGTTCTAGATCCACCAAAGACGGAAACAAGTAGTAAATCAACCTCAAAAACAAGAAACAGGTTGATAATTTTAAATCAGGTATGTTATTTCATATCTTTTATATTTATACCAAGTTAATAATTTTAGACCAGATTTGTTATTTTCATATCTTTTTCTTTCATTCATCTTCATAACATCTTTTTTTACTTCTTTTATTTTTTAGGTCATGGATCTACCAAAGACGGAAACGAGAAATAAAACAATATTGAAAAACAAGAAACAAGTAAATAATTTTAAATCAGATATGTTTTTATTTTTTATTTTTTAATGTTTAGGGTTTAGATCTATAAGTATATTTTCTATTCAAATCTGTAATTTTAAAACAACATCGGAAACAAGTATATTTATTTTTTATCGGATTTGTAATTTTAAAACAACATCAAACACAAGTATGTAATTATTTTAATTGTGGCTTGGTTTGCTTCTATCGAAATTATAAAGAAAAAAATTAATGTATACTTATTTTCTCATTGTGTTATAATTCCATGAATTTTTACTAGTATATTTTGTTACTTTTGATTTTATGGGTTTGATAGTTGATTACTAACTAAATTATAGTATATATTAATTCAACAGTACATGTTCAAATCACAACATTTATATATTTTTTTAATATTTATGTTTATATTAATATTTTTTGTTACATTTAATTTTATCGATTTGATGGTTGATTACTAACAAAATCATGATATATATTAATTCAATAATGCATATTTAAATCTATATATATATATATATATATATATATATATATATATATATATATATATATATATATATATATATATATATATATATATATATATATATATATATATATATTTCTGTTTATAGTAATTTTATATTTATTACATTTTTATATTTTATTGTTTTAATTTATAGAAATAATTTTTAATATTTTTGTTTATATTAAGTTTTATTTTATATTAATCTTAGAATATTTGTAGTAGGCAATATGATATTATATTCAGGATTTTTTTATAAAAATAAATTTATTTAGATTTTTTTTACTTTTGTGAATATTTGATAGTGGAGTTAAGTGATAGGAGCAATTGTGTCATTTCACATTAAAAGTATAACATCTCCGATCCAATATTAAAAGATAAAAATACAATGGAGTAGAGATTTTGAGACTATTTAAAAGATTTGATGCTATTGAATAATGTGACTGATAACCATAATTATGCAACTTTTATTTTAAATAAAAATATAAGCTATTTTATTTAAATAATGTATAAAAAGATAGAATCAATATTTAATTAAAATTAGTATCTGAAATCTTGGATGTTATTGTTGGTTTTCTTACCAATCCACATGTATATGTTGATTTGGACAAAAGTGAATGTTTTTAAACTTTTTATCATTCAGTATGATAATAGTCATTTAATGAGTTTGGTAGTAAGTAATTTTAAGGCCAATAACTTTTGTGACAGAATAAACTTTGCCAACATTCTAATTTAGAGTCTGTTTGGTTGGGGTAAATGGAGGGGAGAGGAGAAAATATTTAATAGTTTATGTGTTTGATTCAAATTTTAAGAGAGGGAGAGAGGTAGATGGAGGGGACCAAATTCTCTTCTGAGTCACTTTTTGCTTTCCCCGATTTAGGGAGATTCGGAGGGGAGGGGAGGTGCTCCATTTTAATTATAATTATATTTATATATTTACCCTTCTTATAATTATAATTAATTTTTTTAATTTTATATTTTTATGTTACTTTTTAATTATTGAAATATTTTTATTTCTAATTATTTTGTTAGATTTTATTGTATTCGATAATCTTTTTAAAACTATATATTATAACCGTTATGTGTTTTTTTGATGTTATCAAATTGAATACTTATATTTCGTCAATGAATTTGTATTTAAATTATAAATGATAAATATCGTGAATTTCATGATAAATTAGAAATTTAAAAATGTAAATTAGTTTTAAAATACCTCCCATCCCCTTTGTGAACCAAACATAATTGTAAGTAAAAAAAATCCTCTCCCCTCCCTTCCCCTTAATAAAAATATCTCTCCTCCCCTCGATTGAATCTAACGGGCCCTTAAGTAAATTATTTTATAATAAATTATTTTTAATAAATATTTTTTACAATTTTAAATTTTAAAAAGAAAATACTAATATATAAGAAAATTTATGCTTCTAAAATAAAATTAATAATATTTTTTTAGTTTTAGTGTATAAAATGTGATGCAAAAATAAGATTATGTTTTACTAAACCTTTTGTACACGAAAACATGAAGATATTGATCAAAATTTGATTATTAACGGGACATGAAGTTATATTGATCAAAATATTGATTCTTACATGAAGTTATTAATCAAAATATTTTTTAAGATACACGAGGACATGGAATATTGATTATAAACGGAACATGAAGTTATTGAGCAAAATATTGATTGTTAACGGGACATGAAATATTTTTTAAGATACACGAGAACATGAAGTTATTGATCAAACTAATATTTATATACGGAAACATGAAGTTATTGATCAAAATATTGATTATTAACGGGACATGAAGTTATTGATCAAAATATTGGTTATTAACGGGACATGGAGTTACTTATCAAAATATTTTTAAGATACACGGGGACATGAAATTATTGATTAAACTAATATTTGTACAAGGAAACATGAAGTTATTAATCAAAATATTGATTATTAACGGAACATAAAATTACTCATCAAAATATTTTTTTATTAATTATATATTTAATTATTATTTTTTACGAGTAATTAAATATTTTTCTATTAAAAAATATTCATCTGAAATAATGCGAATCTGATACCAGAATCCGTGCGTTACTAATTAAAATTAATAAAGATAGCTAGAGACTTGATTTAGTCTTAGTCTCAAATCCCACCACATGCTGCGAATTATTATTTTTACAAAAAATGATTCATGCATGAACTTTTGACAGAGCCGCCTCTTACTTTATTCATATCTCACTTGCTTATCTAAGTAGGCAACTGTGCCTCCCGCTAACCCAAACAAAAACCCGATAAAACCGGTTCCACATATCTACACTCGTCTTTGTTAATCACAGACAAAAAAGAAGTAAAATATAATCTTAAATACCCTATGGTGTAAATGAAATTTGAAATTAAAGTAAAATATTTAGAGTCAATTTGTTGTTACTAATTAAAATAACATCAGATTTTTTTGATATTATCTTCATTAAAGAGCTAGTTAGGCAGATAGCCGCCGGGTCATTTCATTATGAGCTAAGTCAACTTGTTCTTTTATATTTTAACACGCCAGCAAAGAGTATATAAAATATTCACAAGAAGCAGCCAATTTGATGGATGATATGATGAACAAAACTAATAAAAAATAAATAATAATTATGCTATAAATAAATTGATATGTGAATTATTTATATGTAAAATCAGGTTTTTATCTACTTGTTAACACCAAAATAGTCAAGTTGGTATTCACCGATTATATAATTCTGTATCTTAAATATTTATATAAACTAAAGTTCATCATCATCATTTTGATCACTAGTGAAAAAAGTAATGACTAATAATAGTTGCTTTAATAACTCAAAATTGCCTATATAAACCTCAACTAATATACTTCCAATTCATCCAATATCCACACAACACAACAAAATGACTTTCTTATCACTCCTCACATTCACACTATGCTCCCTCCTCCTCACCTTCACTCCCTCACAAGCAGCCAACTTTGAGATTGTCAACAATTGCCCTTACACCGTTTGGGCAGCTTCTAGCCCCGGCGGTGGCCGCCGTCTCGACCGCGGTCAAACATGGAACCTTTGGGTTAACCCTGGAACTGCCATGGCTCGTATTTGGGGTCGCACTGGTTGTAACTTTGATGGCAGCGGTCGTGGCCGCTGCCAGACAGGTGACTGCACTGGTGGACTCCAATGCACTGGCTGGGGTGTTCCACCAAACACATTGGCCGAATTCGCGTTAAACCAATTCGGAAACCAAGATTTCTACGACATCTCACTCGTCGACGGATTCAATATTCCAATGGATTTCTTCCCTCTTAACGGCGGATGTCATAAGATCAGCTGCACGGCCGATATCAACGGACAATGCCCTAATGAACTGAGGACACAAGGTGGTTGTAACAACCCTTGTACTGTTTATAAAACCAATGAGTTTTGTTGTACTAATGGACAAGGAACATGTGGACCCACTTATTTCTCAAGGTTTTTTAAGGATAGATGTCATGATTCTTATAGCTACCCTCAAGATGATCCAACAAGTACTTTCACTTGTCCTGCTGGATCTAACTATAAAGTTGTTTTCTGTCCTCTTGGAGCTCCTCATATTGAGATGCCACTAAATCATACTAGTGTGTATTGAAATGAGTTTGTGATCAATGGTGAATACCTTCAATAAGATGAAGTTTTTATTACTAAAACTTCATTTGCGATCATGCTAGTTTGTTCTGGCTTTGATTGGGTTTCTAGTGTGTTTTGTTGTGTGTAGTAATGTTATGTAATGAGATGTGGTACTATCAATGAAGCTTTTTAATTTATGTTTATGATTGTAGTTTTCTTAGCCTTTGTTGAAAATGAAGACATCTTTATAATAATTATCTTGAGAAAGATTAAGTTTTTATTTGTTTTATCAGTAGTTACTATTAGAATTTCTACCTCTTCTTTTAAGAAAATTGAATACTAGTATTTTTTTTTCCATTTCATTTACATGTTTAAGAGGATGACATTGTTGTTGCAATAGATCTAATTTTCCTTCCTGCATTTTAAATAGAATTAGTTAGCTCAATGACGAGTCCTTAGTTTTTATATATATGATGAAAAAATAGCATGCCTTTTGTACCTTTTAAAAGTAAATTTCATTACATTTGTGTATATGTAGATATATCTTTAATCATTTTTAAATATTAGTTATAATGTTTGGTCATGGAAAATATGTTAAACTGAATAACATATTTGAGGGACCATCCATGATTATAATAATAGAAGCGAATTCGTCGAAAAAGTTTGAATTATGTAAAATCTTTATGTCGTAGAAATTTTGATGTCATAATAATCAATATATCGTTTATCAGCGTAAAAAATTTGGAGAATTCTTAGTTTATTTATTTATATATATAGATGAACTAAGGATTCTCCAAATTTTTTACACTGACGAACATGATAACCCGACAAAAAAAGAAATTACAAATCAATTTTAATTACGAAAGAAATAACAAAGAATCTTTGCTAAACTCGTAAAAATAACAATTGGAGTGTGTAATTTCCCCACAAAAGGACAATTTCCAAACTAAAGACTTAATGCTCCACACCGTTTTGTTAATATTCCAACCTTTCTTCCGAAAGCAAATTCTGTTCCTTAACAACCAAATGATTCAAGATGTGGCAAGCCAAAGCACTCCTAACTTGCTCTCCTAAATCTTCATGGCTCGAGAAAAATTGTGTCAATTCATAAAATTTGAAAAGCACTCTTTCTTCTCCGAATCCGATTTACCAACCCAGTTAGTTATCTCCCTCCAAACTTTCTTAGACACTTTACAATTAAAAAAAGTATGATCCTGGTTTTCCATATCCAAATCACAAAGAATACATTTCAAGGAATTTAAAGGAAATGAAATTCCTTTATACATCAAAAGGTCCTTTGTTGGAAGTCTATTAACAAGAAGTCTCCAACCAAAAGTCTTTATCTTAAAAGGCACCTCTGCTTTCCAAACTAGTCCCAATGCCTCGTCATACCTATTAGGTGGTCCTAAAGGAATACAAAAACAAGCATATAAAGCATAACACGACGCTACCGAAAAATCCTCTTCCGAATTAAAGGTCCACCCAACCATATCTCTACCTTCTAACAATCCTCCAAATTCCTCTAACTGGTCCTTCAAAGAGGAAAAATTGGGCAAAAGTTCCAAATTATTAGCCACCGTCGTGGATAAACTAAAGTCTCCCCATCTCCACTCCCCGTCATTCCAACCCCCCATACCCGCAATTGAAACACCCTTCAAAGAATATGCCAAGAACAAATCCGGATAAACCTCCTTCAAAATGACATCCTCAATCCATTTAGCTTCCCAAAATGGAGTGCTGAAGTCATTTTGAATTATGTTCCTACTTTTAGCAGCAATAGGATCTTTAAAAGAAAAATTCTCCATCCTTATGATATCCCTCCACCAAGTTGAACAAGAAGTGTAAGAAGAGGAAAGAACTTTGTTAGAAACACCATCGTTGAAAACTTGAATAGAAATCTTCATAACAAGATCTCAAGATGTTATACCAAAGAGAGTCACAGCCTTGAAGAATTCTCCATCTCCATTTATTTAAAAGAGCTAAGTTAAACTCCGCTAAATTTTTAACTCCTAACCCCCTCCCTTCTCAAAAGGTACACTAACCTTTTTCCAACTCACCCAATGCATCTTCCTTTTTTCTTCACTTCACCCCATAAAAAATTACTTTGGATCCTATTAAACTCCTTAATAACCTTCATCGACATCTTGTAGAAAGACATAGTGAAAATAGTAAGAGAACTTAAAATAGACTTCAAGAGAGTTATTCTACCGCCCAAGTTGGGGAACCGGTTCTTCCAACCCACCAAACAATTTTTCATCTTGTTCAAAAGAGGTATCCAAGTTGACTCCTTCTTTGGATTGAACCCAATAGGAATACCGAGGAAATATAAATTACTATCTTCCACCTTGCAATTTATAAAAAGAGAAGTGGCATCCAGGAAAGAGTTGCTAGAATTGATTCCTATCAAGTTACTTTTATGGTAGTTTATACCAAGACCTGAAACTAATTCAAAGGCCCGCAAAATCGAATTAATCGCCCAAACATGTTTCTAAGTCCCTTCTCCTACTAATAACGTATCATCCACAAATTGGAGAATATCCATGGAGCAAGAACCTTTGATTGTAAAATAACCAAATTCCCCAATATCCATAGATTTCCCTGTTAGACCTTCCGCAACCATAACATAGAGAAAAGGTGAGAACGGGTCACCTTGCCTCAAACCTCTCTTGACAACAAACTCCTTAGTTGGGATCCCATTAACTAACACCAACATATTTCTTTTGAAAACCAATAATTCCATCCACTTTCTCCATTTCTCACCAGACCCCATTCTTATAAGCATGTAACGCAAGAAGTTCCAATTCATTTTGTCATAAGCCTTTTCAAAATCCACTTTAAATAAAAGATAATTCATATCTTCCTTCCTTGCATAATCGACCACTTCATTTGCCACCAAAACTCCATTTATTAATTGTCTACCCGGAACATAAGCACTTTGACAAGGCGAAATAATAGTGCCTAACACCCATTTTAACATTCCCGCCAAAAGTTTAGTTATTGCTTTGTGCATAAACCCCACCAAAAAAATAGGACGATAGTCATCCAAACTTAATGGGTTTGGAGATTTGGGAACCAGAGTAGAAAAAGAAGAGGTTACCGCCTTAGAAATTATACCTCCTTCATGAAAGAAACGAACAAAAGCTTCTTTAATGAAAGACCAACATTTTTTAATAAAGAAAAAAGAGAAGCCGTCCGGACCCAGACTTTTGGAACCACCACACCCCCATATAGCCTCATTTACCTCTTCCCTAACAAAAGGCCTTTCAAGAGCTAAAGCGTCCTCCACGCTTAAGCTTTTGAACGAAATCCCCTCTAACTTCGGTCTCTCCTCCTCCAGTTCAAAAAACTTGTTTGCAAAATAAATTTTAACCTCCTCCTTAATCTCCTCAACCGACTCCACCAAACCTCCTGAAGTGAGAATATGATCTATGTTATTATATCTCCTTCTTTCTTTCATCATCTTGTGAAAAAATCCACTATTAGTGTCTCCTTCTTTAATCCATCTCAATCTACGATCTTTAATTGCATTAAAATCTCTCTCTATTATCCACTCTCCATCTTTAAACTTTTCTTTCAACCTCAACAATTCACTCCACAAAAATTTTTTCTTGCTCAATTCGCACGGAAAAAAAAATATTCACAACATAATATATATCTTCTTTCCACTTAACTTTGATCCCCAAATAACCATCGTCTTTATCTTGCATCATTCCCTGTTCAGAAATACTAATTATTTTCAACGAAACCATGATTTAAATATAATTGTTAATGATTAAGAAATTCAAAATAGAATTAAATTAAAAAAAATAGCATTTCTCATTACCCAATACTTTAAATCATTTAGTGTAAAAGATTTTGTCAAAAGTTTACAGGCCATAAAGCATAATGTAACTCGACTGCTACTTCGTGGAATATTAAGTAAGATCCAATGTATCCAGCCTCTTGTTACGGTACAACATTTTCCATTAAACAATTGTGCATCACTTAACATGCATGTGTCAACATCATAAAATATAAAAAGTGCGTAAGAAAATTACAAGAAAGAACTCTTTTCTTGTAAATTTCAACAAAATAATGGTGGTACCCATAAGACCTAACCACTTCAAAAGTAGATTTCATCTTGTTGACCAACATTATTCAAAGATGTGTATTCATGTTATAGGTTAACAAAACTAATGTACTCTACATAGAGAGGGTTGTAGTTATCTCTAGATGGTTTGAAACTTTGAATTCAATGAATATATATGAGCATATAAGAGCGTGATTTCGTGGCGTGAACGAGAACTATATATACATATATTATATGAAAATTTCTTTACCCACCTCCCTATGGGGTCACCCCTGCGAAAACTCAATTTTACCCCGCTTCGGAAATGCATTTCCGAAATATTTTTTTTTCAAAATTTTTTCAGACTTCGGAAGTGTATTTCCGAAAAAATCCCAAAAATTGGGATTTTGACAAATTCGGAGATGCATCTCCGAAACAACAAAAAAAAATCTAAAAAAATCCCAAAAATTAATTTTATGATATTAATTAATTCATATATCATAAATTTGATATAATTTATGAGTAATGAATAATAATAATTATATATTTTAATATAATTTATGAGTTATGAATAATAATAATTATATATTTCTATTCTGATTCATATTTTAAAATTTAAAATAATTTTAATTAAAATAATTTCACTTACAAAATAAGTTATAATTTTTTATTTATATATTTATAATAATTATTATATATTTACAAAAAAATTAAAAAAATGAGTGTTTTAATTTATATATTTATATAATAATTATAATAATTATTATATATTTATAAAAATTATTATACATTTATATATTTATATAATAATTATTATATATTAATTATAAATATATTTATATATTTATATAATAATTAAAAAAATTAAAAAAATAGTGTTTTAATTTATAATAATTATTATATTATTATATATTTATATAATAATTATTATATATTTATATATTTCACTTATAAAATTAATAATTATTATTATATATTTATATATTTCCTGATTCATAATTAAAAATGAGTTATAAATTTTTATTTAGTTTAAAAAAATTAAAAAAAGATTTTGTCTTAATTTTATTTAAAGAATAAATTTTATATTTAATTCTAAATAATCAAAATTTAATTATGAAATTAAAATGTTTTTGATTTATATAAGTTAGTAAAATAATTTTTAACTTTAAAATTGTTTAGGAAATTTTGATTCACCTTGATTTTATTGATTCACCTTGATTTTATACCTATTAATTGTATTGATTCACTTTGATTTTAATTTTTTAATAATTATTGAATTCTTTCGGAAGTGTATATCCGAAACATTCCAAAACCAATTTGGTCTTGGAATATTTCGGATATGCATCTCCGAACACACCCCCTTTCCCAAAAAGGGGATTCCATGGAAATGCATCTCCGAAAACTCAAAAAGGGGGGTGTTTTCGGAAATGCATCTCCGAAAACACCTTTTTTTCGTGTTTTCGGAAGTGCACTTCCGAAATCACCCTTTTTTTCAAAAAAAAAAAAGTGATTTCGGAGATGCATTTCCGAAATATAGGAGCATTCTGGGAATTTTGCCAGGGGTGGCCAAGAAGGTTAGGAGGTCTGTTAAGAAATTTCCTATTATATTTATACTTATAATGAGTTTTCATTTTAAGAAAATTTGATGGGGAACTAATTTTTGATAACTAAGTCTATCAAAGGAAATTGACCCTCTCCAAATGGAAACCAGCAACTCCATTCAACTTATTGTATTTGGGGTTCTTTTTCATATCCTTAATAGTAAGGCTGGCAATGAACCAAACTAACTCGAAAATAGTTCGAAACTCGATTCGGAAATTAAATCGTTGAACTAGATTCATGAACCAAATGAGCTGAGTATGAGCTAAAAACTAAGTTCGTTAACTAAATGAGTTGAACTTGAACTATATATAGTTCGACTCGTTAGGTTCATGAGTCAACTCGATTATATATGAGATAGGTTATATTGTATTTAAGAATAGGTTTAAATATTTGCTCTAAATCTTAGTATAATATTTTATTTAATCTAACGGTTTTACTTGATAATTTATATTCTCTATTGGGCAACATATTTCTACAAATAATTATATAAATAAAATTAATATCGTATAAATTTCAATCTTATAATTTTTATTTTATTTCTAAATTTTTTTATTTAAAAAATATTAATTTAAAATGTCAAATATATATGTAAAAAAATAGACTTTAAAAAATTACTTTTAAGTTCGTGAAATAACCGAATTGAACCTAACAAGATAAACCTAACGAGCTGAATCGAGATGTTCGTGAACTTCTAACAAGTCGAGTTTGACCTAGAAAAAAAGTTCGAGATAAACTCGAACTCGAACTCAAACTCGGCCAATTCTAAACGAGTCGAGTATGAGCTGAAAAAGAAGCTCGTCATAAACTCGAACTCGAACTCGAACTCGGCTAATTCTTAACGAGTCAAACTGAGCCGAGGCAAGTTCGACTCATTTCCAGCCCTACTTAATAGTGAAGAATTACCTCAAAAAAAAATTGAAAATGCTCAAAAAGTACCGAAGTTAATCTTTGGATGTCTATATCATACACACTAAAACACTTTAGAGCCACTATTTTACCAAAAATATAATATGGAAGTTAACCTTTGCATTGAATTAAGGGTCGGCCTAACCCTTGAACAAATTTTGATTCATGATAACATGTTTATTTTACAATTCAGTGAATATTGTGGAAATTAAATTTTGTAATAACCCTTAACAAAGCAAGTTTTTTCATGAGCATAATTTTGTTATAAATTTGACATATTTTAATAAACCTTATATTTTAAACCATTTATATAAGGCTAAATACTTTTTTCCGTCTCTTATCTTGGATTCGGGGTCCAATTTGATCATTTAACTTTTAGAAATGTTGTTTTGGTCACTTAACTCTTCAAAGTCAATCATTTTAGTCCTTTCCGTCCAAATGTTAATAACTGCATCAATATTCGTTGACATGTAACCAATTTAGCAACGAAATAATCGGTCTCTAGATTTTTTTTCTTTAAATTTATTAACATGTTACGGTTTATTCTTCATATATGATGTTAAAACCACTCATCATTACAGCTATGGATCAAACATGTTATTTTTTTCTCTTTCAACTAAACCCTTAAATTGTTTTTGTTGGTCAAATCTTTTCAATACTTCTCCATAGAACCCCCCAAAAGACGGATTTGAATTGTCTAACTTTATGGCGCCAACTGCACCTACCTTTTTCACTATTCTAACTCACTTGATCAATCTCGCGCTTTACATCGTGTCATGTATTTTAAGCTTTCCAAAACTACTTTGAGGTCGTCATCCAACCCAACCAGCTAAACCACATTGTCCTCAAACCAACCGGCTAAACCACTGTTATCATGTTCGTCGTCATCCGGATAAACCATTTTTACTGTGTCGCCGCTTACTGTCGTCGCCACCTGTGGACAATCAACAATCATCAAGCATCATCATCACTTATTGCCATACTTGCTCTTTTTTCGTTCAAGTTAAATTTGTTTCACAACACCATGACACGCAAGCCAAAAGCTTAGACTACTGTTACTGTATTTTTTTGTTCTACTTATGTTGTCCATGAAATTGGTGGTTGTTTAAATGTAAATTAGATGTGATGAGAGTTGGAGAAGGAGGTTAGTGTGGATAACATATGATTGATAACGACTAACAATGGGTGTAGTGGCGACGAAGACAAAGGGTGAAGAAAAAGGGTTGGCGGTGCAGAGAGAGGAAGAAGATAGATTTTGTGTACCTGACGTCATGTTTATTTGACCTAGTTTTCTTGTTTTACAAAAGCATGGACACGTGGCACCGTGCAAAGCATATGATTTATCGAATGATTTCAAAATGGTTGAAAGGTAAGGTGCAGTTGGCGCCATAAAATTAGACAATCCAAATCCCCAAAAGACACCCTATTTTTTTTCCCTTCAGTTTTATTCTCTTGAAGCAAAATACCTCCAAAAGTTTTTTTTAAAAAATTAAATTTGAAAGTAGGATTCATTGTTATGATAACATCTATAATGATTTCATCTCATGTGACACAATTGGGTTAAAAAGGTGATATATATTGTTTTAAAGGTATGTTATGCTTACATCATATTCTACACCTACATTCAATTTACTGTTAACAAATACCATGAATAGTGACATGAAGAGTGAATAGTGACATAAATAGTAATGTGAATAGTGATTGTAAATAGTAATATGAATAGTGGTAATACGAAATTGATTAATTGAGTGTAAAAAGTTGGTTAATATAGTTTATTCTTTGGTAAATAACGCTTCATATATTAAAACTAATTTGTTGATAAGAAAACAAAGTTGGTTAATAATGTATAAAATGTTGGTTGATAAAGTGGTAAAGTTGGTTAATAAATGCCCAAATATTAAAAATAATTTAGTAATAAAACAAACTTGGTTAATGAAGTGTAAAATGTTGGTTAATTTAGTCATGAAGTTAGTTAATAAGCACACAGATGTTAAAAATAATTTTTAATAGTAAAATAAAGTTGGTTAATAAAGTATAGAATCTTGGTTAATGACACAGTTTTTATATCAGTCTTCTTTAATTAAAAAATATAAAAAAAAATTAACATAAAAACACTGTTCACCGTATTGGTAAATGTAGTGTATGTTTTGGGTGTAAGAATAGTTTTTTTTTTCGTTTTAAAGGTATAATAACTAGTGAAAACGGTAATTTATAGTTTCAATAATATATATATATATATATATATATATATATATATATATATATATATATATATATATATATATATATATTAGTAAGAGACTCGTGTTGTCGTACGGGTACATGTTTATTTGATGTAGTATATTTTGAATGATATGAAATGTTAAATGTCACTATGAGCAATTTTGTTAATTATTATGTAAATTACTTAGACATGAAAAAATTATAAATTTTGATAGAATATTTACTTCATAATATTATAAGAAATGTAAGTGCAAAATTTAAAATATAAATATAAAATATAAAAGTATTTACTTAATTGTAAGTTGAACAAAAATCATATAGATTTAAGTGTATTTGAAAATAGTAATTTGGTCTTTAAATAAAGATAATAATTTGATAGTGACCCGTAAAATAAAAAGTTAGTTGTGTGAATGACTATATACTAATATTCAATGAGATAAAATACAATTCTAAAAACATTTCTATCATTAGAAACATTTGAATTTTATTATAACCACTTCTATGGGCCCACACATGATTGATAGTGACATACTAACACAGTAAAACTTTATATACTTGTGGTGTTTGAAAATTAAACTCTAGTAGTGCTTGAAAATCATATTGTTCTTAATTTTAAAGTAATATATATGTATGTTTTTTTCTTGAATCTAACTGGTAGTGTCCCGTGTTATTTCATAAAGTATTTCAATTACATTTGTAAAATAAAGGAAATATTATTTAAATATTATATATAAATAATTGAAATTTTTTTTAAATATGATTAATAAATTTAATAACATTTTGGATCTCATATATAAAAAAATTATGAAAATATTGGCGCTCTCTATAAAAATGAGAATAAATATGAAGAGATTCCAAAATTAAGAAAAGTGAAAATGGAGAATACAAATAGTTAAATATTGTATTATTTAAATAGAGGATTAAAATTTATTATTTTAAAAGTAAGAGCTAAAAATATATTTAAATATAATTAATATAAATGTATATAATCATAATTCTTTTTAATTGATTTAAAAATAAAAAGAGATAAAAGATTTACATAAAGGAGAGAAAGAAAGCTAAAATTTAAAATGATTTTAAATAAATCAGCCAATAAAATGAGAACACGTGAAGGAGCGAAGTGGAAAAGTTGAAATATAGTATTATTCTAGGACCTCCATTAAATTATTTTATATCAAGTCAATAGTTGAAATTACCTACACAAATTTATCCAAGGGTGAATTCTTATTTACCCAACTCAAAAAGTTGGGTAAAGTTAATGTCTTGGAAATAACTAAAAAGTATATTATTTAATAACTAATTAAATAAGATAAAACTAAATAATGCAATGTGTGATTGGTGGAAGGTACACTACCCAATTTTTTGAGATGGGTAGAGAAGTGTCCCCTTATCCAAGTCATCATATCATGTTCTAACAAAAAATAATAATAAATCATCCAGCCACGTAGGCTAAATGGCACCAAACATCAAATACCCGTAAAATGCAAAAGAAAGTGCAAAAAGAATTTTTCGCACGAAACACTTCCTGTCTTCTTAATTTTCATTGCTTCCGGAAGAGAAAAATCTGTCACGAACTCACTCACGGTTATCTTTCTCTTTATCTCTTATTTTCTGTATATCCGTTTCCGATTACTCACCGCGTTTCAATATCACCTTGCACGATTCAATCTTCTTCCATTTCCCCCTTTCACGCTTTCCGATCTTCAATTTCCGAAAATCAAAATCCAATCACCGCATCTTTTGATCCATATTCGTTAAACCTTTTTCAAAAATTCGATCAAGAATTAGGTTTTGATCAACCAAATTTCACGATCAGAGAGAATTTCAATATATAAATATTCATTATTGTTGTTTTTGTGGGTGAAACCCTAGCGATTTTGATTGTTTTGAATATCATCAGATGGCGTTACAAGGAAAGCTAGATAGATTCAAAAAGCAGCAGGAGAAATGTCAAACAACGCTTTCGAGCATAGCCGCTACCAAGACTGCATCTGCGTCGATGCCGAGTGCTCTTGTTCCTGTCAAATTCTCAACTGATACCGAGAGGCTTCAGCATATTAACAGTATACGTAAAGCTCCTGTTGGAGCCCAGATGAAGCGTGTGATTGATCTCCTTTATGAGGTACCAATTTAATATTGATCATATACAAATTACAATCTTTATGTTGTGCGCGCTTTGTGATCTTAATGTTGCAGAAAATTGTGGTCAAATAGTGCTATTTATGCAGCTGTAAATAGCACTATTTTAGTTTGATTAGTGGTTACTACACCTTTTCAGCCAATGCCTAGTTTCTCTTATGGTTGATGGGTATGTGCATGTTGCTAATGGATACTTAGTTAGTGCTTGTGTCTGTGTTTTGTTAATAGACTCGGCAGGCTTTAACGTTGGAGCAAATAAACGAAACATGCCATGTGGACATGAAAGCTAACAAAGATGTTTTTGACAATATGAGGAAAAATCCAAAAGTAAGATATGATGGAGAAAGATTCTCTTACAAGGTAAATTTTATTCTTGCAAGTATGTTAACTTTCATGTGTTCGATTTTGTTCACTTTGACAATAACATCCTCTTCTTTTATACTACTATTTTGGTTTATGATATTTGGCATTGCTTTTGGTTTGTAGTCGAAACACGCCCTCCGGGACAAAAAGGAGCTGCTTTTCCTGATACGCAAATTTCCGGAGGGCATTGCTGTTATTGACTTGAAGGATTCGTACCCTACTGTAATGGAGGACTTGCAGGTAAATTAATTTTGTTTGCTAATTTTATTAATTTCTTGACATTTGTTTTTCCTGATACATTGGTGCAATTTAATCACAGATTTATGTCTAACTCCCATATTGTCTCGAGCTACTATTCTCATCTCACAAATTTTATTTCTTCCTTGTTTGTGCACAATGAATTTTTGGGAAACACATTTATGCCAAAATACTAACCAATCACTATACCTATGAAAGAAGCTCAAATGTTATAGTCAACACAAGCCGATGGATATATCAATAAGATGTTGCAAGGGACAAAATAGAATAGACAAATATTGTTGGAAACAGTTTATGTGGAAAAAAACAATCCAACTAATCATTCATAATTATATCAATATAAGTTTATTATCATGAGTATTCCCTCTCCCCCCTTTGTATCTGAAATACTAACCTATAACTTTAATAGAGTAGCAAAGTGGTTTCATCCACAGTGCCCTCGGCCATCATCATCTCCTTGACTATTTTTTCTTATTGTCCATGCACAAATTTCTGCCACCTTTTCTATCATTATCTCTCTTTGTGAGCAGATTTTTCTGTCTTCTACTTCAAAAACTTATTTTAAAAGCCTTGGATCAACTCCTTTCAATGCCCTTTTATAGGTCCCAGCAACCCCCGTTTATCCCAATCTATCGAAGTTTGATCTCAACTTTTCCCAATGCTGACTATCCCATAAAATCAATTTGGCCTAGTGGCTATGTCAAAAATACACTATCCCTGTGTCTATCCTATGGAACTAGTCCCACCTTGACAATTCCAACTGAGTCTTAGCTCTAAGTGTATGTGCACCCTCTATTCAGTAGTTACAAATACATCCTCAATAGCTAATCCGATTTGTCTATTCATTTATCTTTATATTAATCCTCGAGAGTTTTGGATATTTCATTCAATGACTATTTAGGCCAGTTCATATTATGGACGAGAATGCTAAGGATTTCTTCAGAGAAACACTCTATTCAGTTGTACCAACCTTAACGTGAGTTTTTAGCTAATACAAAATTACAAACCCCTTAAATCCATTAAATCTACTTGTAGAACAAAGCCACCAAAGTAATCTTCATTTTAGTCAATGTGTCTCTTTCACTTGACTATTTTTCTCTATATTTTTTTTTCTTTTGAAAGATCATACTCATTTTGTCTCTGTTGCTTAGAGTTTTACTTGGCCCTGAAATATATATTAATACAGCTGTGAACTGTTTTAGTATACTTTTACTGAAAAGTGAAAAAAATCTATTAATCTGCCACATCTATAATCAGATGACTGCTGTGGTTAGTGGTGATGTTTTTTAGAGGTGGTCAAGAGTCAAAACTTAGTTGTATAATTTGTTTCTCGTGGAAATAAGATCTCATAAAGCTTTCAGTTTATAGGGTTTGAAAGCTGGCAGGGAGATTTGGCTGCTGTCCAACTTTGATTCACAGGAAGACATTGCCTACCCTAATGATCCTAAAGTGCCCATTAAGGTGGATGATGACCTAAAACAGGTTTTTCGTGGGATTGAGTTGCCCCGTGATATGATCGATATAGAGAGGGATCTCCAAAAAAATGGAATGAAACCTGCTACTAACACTGCAAAGAGGAGGAGTGCAGCACAAATGGAAGGCATTTCATCCAAGCCTAAACCTAAGAAGAAGAAGAACGAAATCACCAAGAGGACCAAGCTGACTAATGCCCATCTTCCGGAGCTTTTTCAGAATTTAAAGAACTGATCTAAGTAAAGAACTCCTGATCTAAGTAACTCATAGCATGTGTTGGGCGAATTCTCATAGTATATTTAATGTCATAAAATTGATCATGTGTTTAGAGAGTCTTGCCGTCATCCTTAAGGATATATCTTTTTTTTTATTGTATTAGCTTACTTCCACTGGTTTTGGACATATCCAATTTGTCAAAGAAACAATTTTTCAGAGCACAATGCAAATTCAAGGCACTCCATCCAGGCTTAAATAAGATTCTCAAGCAAAAGGTCAAAGGTAGCCAGAGCCCCTCTTCTGGTAGTTTTTTCAAACTCAAGGCCGTATGGTTTAAACCAAAGCCAGAAAATGGAGCAGAGTGAATATATTGTGAATCTATTCTCATTCATACGTCTTACCTCTGGAAATGAATAAATGATAGTATGTTGTCTGTTTCAGATTGATGTAATTATATTCAACTTTTTTTTTGGATGTTTGACTATGTTTAAATATTTGCATGTTATTCAAATCTTCTTGGCAAAACACTTGCTTGTAGTTTTGTGTTATGTATATGTCTTTACTTGATGTCAATTTTGGTTCATAGGAATTAGGATGGCTCGAAATATAAGACTTAAAAGTTATTGTGTTGAGCGTGTAATTGTGTAATTGTGAAACGTGAAATTCTTTGTTATAACTCAAACAATACATATAGAAACAGATGGTGCATAACAACAGTTCAAACCACATTTTAAAAGTACACATAATTGAACACCAAGTAACCAATCCATCAAGAACTCAGTCCTTTTTATTTGCTTTGAAATAACTTAACTGCTAAAGCATCCTAAAAATTTCTTTGGTGCAACTCCACGGCTACGAAACTTTGCAGCTGTCTCTTCCAGGTCAAGAAATTCTTCCCTCTTTTGAGCCTCAACAATTGCCCTTTTCTCTTCAGCATACTGATGGATTTCAGCTATGTCATTTTTCATTCTTAAAACATACTCAACCTTCTTTCTTTCCAAATTTTCCTATTAAACAAAACAATTTTTGTATTAACAGTGAGTGAAACAACTTGTATTTGAAATGAAAAACAGTCATATTAATGCCCTAAGTGCGTGTTTGGTAAACTTTAAAACTACTGTGGAACAAAAGCTATAGCTTGTAGAGTTCAATAAAGGTGCATTAATTGTTTGAGCCCTGCCAAGGTTCCTCAAGGTTGAAACAACAAAAGAAGATACAACATATGAATTAATCACCTCATATTTCTTGAGTTGTGCTTCTATTGATGCTTTCTTGCTTTCCTCCCACAATCCAACAGCAGATTGCTTCTTGTATGCCCTGTGTGACAGTTTCACTTTTCATCAAACTCAGTTTTCAAAATAGATAATGAACATGGAGATTTTATCCAGCATCTAATCAAATATTGATATTTGTACATGACTAAAAATTGTATTTAATCAATAACTAGTTATGCAAGTGAAGTATGCATTCTTTAATAACTAATTTCAGTTTTTCAATATCCACCATTTCATACTTCAAAAGTCATGCAAATTCCCAAAGAAATTTCATAAAAAAAGTATATACTAAGAGAGAACCTTATTGATATGTTCCAATATACACAAAAAAGCTTTCTAGTTATTAATGGAGCCAATAACTTTAAACTACACGTCAAAATGTTTCACCAACATTTTCTTGTTAATCACGTTTCTAATGAATTTTAAAAAAACAAAAACAGAACAGTGATTAAAATAGTCATCATAGAATTAATTCAATAGATTTATAGTATAGTTTCTTGCCTGTTTTCCGCCTTTGTCTTTTCACTATCTTCCCATGCTTTGATTAAAGCCAATCTTTTCTCTGCTACAATTTTTGCAAGCCCAGTATCTAATCAAACAAAGTCAAAAACAAAGTTACCAATAACTATTATTAAACATATAATAATTTCTTACAACTTTTTTTCGCTGAAAATTACCTTTGCCAGTTGAATCCTTAGTATCTTTTTTATCACCTTGGTCTCCTGTTTCCTTATTATCAGCATGATCATCTGCAACCTCTATATATAAAACATGATGGATTGAATGAATCAAATAAAGTAGTATATATATATATACACATGTACGCACGCGCGCATGACATATGAGACTTACTCTGATCATCAAGTGTAGAAGTGACCAGTTGATCAACCTCCTGGTGAACAATATCTGATTCATTTTCCTGAACATCAGACCGCTCTTCAGGGACAGGGTCCAGAGGCTGAGGCTGTTGTGGTTCGGTTTTGTTGATGCTGGAATCTTCTAGTTCCAATTCTCCCATGGTTTGTTTTGTTCAGGTCTGTTCTGCAACCTGAAAAGTTTGGTGGATGAATATTATGATTTAGAGTTGTATTAAGCTTGAATATATAGAAACTAAGCAAAGAGCAAAAATGGTAGTAAATACTAAGTCTAGAAGGAAATTGGAGATAACAAGGTAACTTGACAGGGTGGTTTTTTGTTTCACAAACGTAAGGGAGTAGGGAAGTTTCACAACAAATGTATGCGGATATTCACGGTCTTGTTAATTTTTTTTTTTTGTAGTTACTGTAGTTATTACCTATGTCTTATGACATATGTCAAAATAACTATGTCTAATGATGTTGATGTTGAATCTTATTTCTTAGCTGTTAATTTCTCTCATGTATCTTTCTTTCTTGTAAGTATCTTTGACATATGATTTTCTATAATTTTTATATTCTATTGTTTGTATTCTAATTTTTGTTACTTAGTCATAAATTCACTTGAATTTAACCTTCGTTAATAATTTGAATTAAGCAATTTTCACCCTCACATTTGCATAAAGAATAGCTAGTCTCAATCCTCTTATGTTTCTTGATGAAATTTGGCCTACTGTGCTTTATTTATGAGATTTTCAATGTCTATCATTCTCTTGGTTTCTCTATGAATCACATATGTTTCAAGGTCCTCTTAGAGTTCAAAAGTTATTTTTGATAGGTTATTCATTGAGTAATACATAAATAAAACATCTAATTTTAAACTTTTTTTAGGTGTCTTTTATGACACCCTCAACTCCAAAGTATTTATCTTAAAAACAAATTAAAAAAATAAGAGTAGTATTTATAACTCCTTCAAAAAATAATGTCATCGTTAAGAGTCCCACATCGGACAATATATGGTCTGAACATGTCCTTATAAATGGGGGCAATCCTCACCCTACAAGCCTCATCAAACGTAGAAATGGAAAATCTCTACCATAGGTTAAGTTTCTGCAGGGTTTTCACCTCTTAGACAATGTGTGGAGACAAGAGGTATTACAAGTGACATAACTCTTATAACTATGCAAAGACTAATTATGTTATCTTCAACACAAAATATTTCTATTTAACACACGAGCCATGAGACTCTTCTTGATCTAAAACGAAGAGAACAAAAAGTTAATAAGCTAAAAAGAGTCAACTTCATTTTTCTTAACACCTAATGAATGATATACCTTTACAAATGGTTTCCTAAGAGTTTTGAAAGAAGAGGGTGTCGAATCATTCCCGTGTATTAGAGATTGCAACTAATCTTCTCATCCTTTCTAGGTTCTTTATATACAGGAGAAGATGAACCTATAAGAAGACGGTCAGTATCTTAGATCTCTAGAAAAAATCACCTTTCTTGATAGCTGGAGAATCATGATTTCTAACATATGACTTAAAGACCGGATGTTGTTCCATGGAGATTAAAATGAGAAATGATTAACATGCTCAACCAAATGGTACATGAGTGGAAGGAACTTTAACCTTTTGCAAGTTAAGGCTAGGTATCTAACAACTAATTTCTTGTTTACTCCACGATGATATTTTTTATTCAGGTGCAATAATGGTTGGTTATGTCGCATCATCTTACGATTAACGTGACAACTCCAAAATCGAAGAAAAAAACACGATCATATAACAACCTAAATGACAACCAGATAATAAATTTATGTGAAAATTATTACAGCACATAGACTACCCTCAACCACCCCAAGATTTCAATACACTCGCACTCTCCAAAGTAAAACTATCCCTCACAACACTCTAAAACAAGAGTATAAGAGAAAATATAATAAGTCAAATACAAGCTTAAAATGCTTTTGATTGGTACATCTTGTAAAGAAAAACTTGAATCTTATATGTAGCATTGGGCTTCCTCATCATCCTTCACAAAACTAAACGAAGAAACACTATAAGAAGAAACAATTCAATTGGTGATGTATAACATATAAGAAGAAACACTAATTTAATTAAAGAGAGTGTACAAATACATAGGAGAGAGAATACATTGTCGCCAATTTGATTGACGTCTCCTCCTATAGTTTTTAAAACTATCATACTCCACCTAAAGAAGAGTATACTTTACTTGAAGTTAAATAACTTCGAAAATTTTCACTTGCCAAAAATCAAGTTGAAATTTTATGGTGCAACTTCCATGTTGGTAGGAAGCTCTGTAACCATAGACATAATATCACAACACACTTTACATCAATGCCCATGTGTTAATCTGCTAGCAATAACACGTCCTTCTTCATGACAGCAGAAATGTCATGAAGACACACTTCTCAATTTTTAGAGAAGATTATCCTCTCTCACAGCGAGAGAGACATTGTTAACATTTGACTAAAAGTCCTTCTTTGACGTTGCCCCATCAGGACACTTATACTTTATATGTCCAATTTTTCCATATTTTCAACATCTCACACTCATTTCATTGTTTTTCTTCACATAAGGCCTTCCTCTAGCAACCAATAACACTAAGTTTGATGAAGTATTATCCTCACCCTTCAATCTTCTTTCTTCATAAATAATTTTACTAGCAAATTCTTCAAAACTCAAAGTTTATTTCCCATATATCCAAATAAGTTTAATATGATCATAGAAAGATAAAAGAAACCATATGAGTCTCAAAGATTTATCTTCATCATCAAGTTTGACTCAAATAGTTTCTAATTCATAAGCAATACTATTTATAACCGATTTGATATACTCTTTCCTTGATATAGCCCTTCAAGTTTCTCCCAAAACTCTTTGGATGACGATGTACCAAGAACATTCGCAAGAATACTCTTAGCCAAAGACATGCGGATTGTACTCGAAGCTCTCAAGTCTAGTTCCTCCCACTTCTCGTTGTCCATGTTGGAAACGTTTCCTTTCAACGCCTTGTGTAATCCTAATTGTATAAAAACATCTTTGACTTGAATTTTCCACAAGCCAAAATTGATTCTTCCATCAAATTTCTCTAAGTCAATCTTCACTGCACTTGAAAAACTTGACATTGCAACCAAAATCTTTCCTAAAGCAAAACAAAATTTTCCCAACCAACACAGAGTATAAAATTTCTTTTATGATGTGGAAGATCAGACTAAACTGCAACCACATTGCATACTTAAAAATTTATACCCCACCAAACTAAGGCTCTTGATACCACTTGTTGGGAAAATAATAAACATAGAGAAAAAGGAGGAACAAAATAACAACACAAGAGATTAACGTGAAAAATCTAAAACTGGAGAAAAAACCATGACTGTTGTCAAATGACAACCAGATAATAATATTATGTAAAAATTATTACACCAGATAAACTATCCTCAACCACCCCAAGGCCCCAATACACCTACACTCTCCAAAGCAAATATTTAATTACCTCTCACAACACTCTAAAACAAGAGTTATAAGAGAAAATATAAAATATTAAACTCAAGTTTAAAGTGCTTTTGACTGATACATCTTATAAAAAAAACTTGAATTTTATATATAACCTTAAACTCCCTCTTATTTCATAAAACTAAACGATGTGAGACTTCTAAAAACATATATCCTATATATAACCTTGGACTGTGATATGAAGAATCCAAGGCCCATTAAAAACAAAATAATATATATGTTTTATTAAGGGACTTTTACTATTAATTAGGTGGTGCAATTAGCACTCTTTTCTTACTGTTGGGTTAGTTTCTTATCTTTAGTCCTATAATCCATTATCATTAGAAGTAACCCTACCTATTTATTGTCTTTCTTTTCATTGTAAGAGTTTATGAAAATTATGAAAAGTTTATGTCTTATGCTTTTATTCATTTTCTTTGTCAGTTAGATCTAAATGATAACTTAGTGCAATCTAATTTTCTTTCATTGTTTAGAGTTTATGAAAAGTTTATGTATTATGTTTTTATCTTTCTTTGTCAATTGGATCTAGATTATAATTTAGTGTAATTTAATAGATTTTATTTTCCTTTATATAATTAATCGATGTGAGACTTATTCCACATTTATATTTTCAACTAATTTCAACACTATCGTCAACGCTTCCTCTTATGTATTGTACATTGTCTCCTGCGTTGCATAGGTACCGGTACGTACCCAGTACCCGGTACGGGGTACGGCACTTTTAAAAAAACTAAAGTACGGGTACGTTAGTATAATTCTTTAAAAATACAATTATAAAAATAACTAAACAATTATATTATTTAAATTACGATAAAATTAAAAAATTAAAAAATAGTTTGCTTAAATAAATCACACTTCAAAGTATTAATAAATCATAAAATAAAATCATGGTTGAATATTAATATTTTCTTCTCCAATGAATGCAGCTTCTAGTTCAGGTTCATCAAGAGAATGAATCCATATGTGCTCCAATTTCTTTTCAATGAACCTATTTCTTAATTTTTCTTTCAGTTTTTTATTTATGAATAGAATAAATAAATAATCTAATTTTTACTTAAGCCTAAATTATGTTATCCAAAAAAATTTAAAATCGAAAAAAATAAAAAAGTTTGGGTACGTGTACCAAATGTGTACCGATTGGTGTACCAAAGCAAAATAAAATAAAATGAAATTGGTACGGCTTCGGTGCGTACCGTACGTGTACCCGGTACGTACCTGGTACCGGTACTTAACATAAAACGGAGTACCCGTGCTTCACATATTGTCGCCAATTGAATTGAAGTTTCTTTTATATTGTTAATTTTTTGTTTGAAACAATTATTTTAAATATTAGTAGAAATCTTAGTTATTTGAGAAATATTTCAAAAAAATTGATTATTTAAATAAAAAAATCAAACATAACAATCAGCAAATCATTGGAAATTTGAACCAAACAAAGTATATAAAATTGTTTCTTAATTGTGATGATGAATTGATGATACCGTATTACCGTGTGCGTAAAGCCTCAAAGAAGCGCTTCAATTTCATTTTGGCGTTTATTGTTTTTTTCCCTCAAATTTTGTACTCAACCTATTCCAATTGGTTGGTGTAGAAAATTTGACCGTACTTTTTTTCTATTCCCCAAAGTATGTTCATGAATACAATAAAACTTGTTCGCTTTATTTCATTTCGAGGCAAGTTTCTGTCACCATATTTGACACTTGAGTCTCAAATTAATTGAATCATTTTCAGAAAAATTGATTGAATTTGAGGTTAATCTAATCTAGTTAATTAGCGGTCTCAAGCAACCATTCCATAAATAGGAGAATAGAAGATATAGCTAGATAGAGTTCAAAAAAGTTTTGAAAAATATTTTAACTTGTGTCATGCAACAATGATGAACTCCTGGCGGCTGAATTAGGTAGAAATGTATCTGCAAGTAAACTGGAATTATTAATATCACATAATTTTTTTTGTGTGGTTGTTATATTTACTTAACATAAGGTGGCATAACTCATGTAAGTTTTTCCTAGTTCTGCTAGGGTTTGGTCTATCTTCTCCCACTGAGAAGCCTTGATCTCTTTCTTTTCCTGGTTTTTGGTCCGATCTACCGGTTGACTGGCTAGAATGACAAGTCCTAACATCAACGATTTATCGCTACAAGAGGAGGACGAAGACGGTGGGTTTTGCTTTGATGTGGAGGATGAGAGTGAAGTGGTTGGTGATCTACGATTGTGCCTTGTCGGGAGGTTTTTGTGCGATAAACCGATACACGTGATGTCTATGAAGAAGAGAGTGGCGGATATGTGGCGTCCGGTTAAGGGTGTAACCATCAAGAAAGCTTTTGAAGGGTTATTTTTGTTCCAATTCTTTCACAAGTTAGACATGGAGGCAGCATTGAAAGGCGGGCCGTGGACTTTTGGAAGTCACCTGTTGATCATTGACAGAGTTCAAATTGGGGTTCAGTTGGAGAACATTCCCCTGTTTCATGTGGAGTTTTGGATTCAGATTCATAATCTTCCGACGGGTCTGATGTTGGAGAAGGTTGGCAAAACAATTGCAAACTTTATCGGTAGTTTTGTGGAATACGACAAAAATAACAACTCTAGCTTTTGGAGGCAGTATATGCGTTTGCGAGTAAAAGTGGACGTCCGACAACCATTAAAAAAGAATACCAGAGTTAAGAATAAGGGTGGTGAGTGGTGTATAGTCAATTTTAAATATGAAAATTTGGGTCTTTTTTGTTTCGTATGTGGAGTTTTGGGACACTCTGAACAAAGGTGCGGTGTTCGATTCGATATGGATGATGACAATGGTAGTAGGGGATGGTCTACTGATCTCAGGGCGGATAATAGAAGAACTGTTAACGGTGCAACTTCAAAATGGCTGAAAGAAGAAGGTGTCGGCACTGTGGATACGATGCAGAATTCTGGGAGAATGCATGAAGCGCGTGAAGGTAACGTACAAGAGAGTGCAATTGGGTCCATAATTCCCACTGATAGGGCCCCACACGAATTGATGAGGCATGATGACCCAGGTATTAATTTCCGTGCCAGCTCAGGAAGTGTGCTACACAGTCAAATCCATTCATCAAAGCCCATTATTAGCTTTCAAGTGCATGATAAAGGCATCACAAATCAATCCTTCATTACCGAAGGAATATTCGGTGACAACCAGACAAGCCAATCATTAGCCTTTAATAGCATTGTTCCCCCATCTCTCATGTCAGTTTCGGCCCCACCCATGTGGATCCCAAACACCAACCTCTTCCTAGGAGACAACCATACCGGCCCCCACTTACTCTCTCAACCAATAGAAAACCAGAACAATCCTCCCATGCAAAACACTGATAACCGAAACTCTCCTATCCACACTAGCAGCATGCAAAATGTAACCTTGTCACAAAACCGAACCACCATAAAACCAAACCACAAAAGCCTTTCACAAGTTCATAAACCGAATACCTTACATACCAAACCCCATACATTCAAACCAAAAAATACCAGCTCCAAGCCTACTACCAGTAGCCATGTTAAACAACACATCTTCTCTTCCTTTCATCCTGGTATAACCCCAAATATGTGTGCTACTCAAGATTCTCTGTCCACTGCTAAGGAAGATGTTTGCGATGACGGACAGTTGGAGCGAAAACGACGTAGGGAACAAGCTTCAGGCAGCTCTGTTGAAAGTGTCGACACAACTGAGTCTTTTTTATCGGCAGGTCCTGGCAGCCAGGACTGCCGGGACAAATGAAGATCCTAAGCTGGAATTGCCGGGGCTTGAGCAACCCGCGTGCAATTCCGAATCTACGTCAGCTCACTCAGAAGCATCACCCTGATGTTTTGTTTCTCTCCGAAACGTTGGCGAAAAAACAGAAGCTTGAGAGTGTCCGTGTCACTTCAAAATTTGACTCTTGTTTAACCGTTGACGTCGTCGGAAGAAGCGGAGGTTTGGCGGTGTTGTGGAAAGATACTGTTACGTGCAATGTTGTTAACTATTCTAGAAACTTTATCAACTTAGTTGTGCAAGATGAAGTGAAGGAGGATTGGCGCCTTACTTGTTATTATGGTTTTCCGGAGAGACACCGACGAAGTGACGCATGGAATATGTTGCGAGAGCTGCGTGATTTGTCTAGTGCCCCTTGGTGTGTTATCGGTGATTTTAATGATCTTCTTTCACAACAAGATAAGATTGGCCTTCATCCTCACCCGAATTGGCTGTGTACTGGTTTTCGTGAAGCGGTTACCGATTGCAATCTTTTGGACCTTCCGCTAGAAGGCCATCAATTTACTTGGAGCAAAAGTCGAGGGTCTG